>NW_017670304.1:939099-1020991 GCF_001879085.1 Nicotiana attenuata
AGAGTCAGAGGATCTCCTAACGTACTACAGCGAAAGACTAAGCTGAAATAAAGAAGAAGAAGGATTCAACCTAAGCATAGTAACTTGAAGAAGAAATGGTCTTGTAACAATAGTCTCACTACAATATTGTATACACTCTATAAGAAAGTGGCACCTATTGTGGCTAATGAATGGGAAAAAAAATCAAAGGTGATGTTTGAGATCATATGAGGTACAGGAACATTACAGTATTCGTGGGCAATGAAACAAGCCAAGTATTCATGCAACAAGTGATAGAATGACCAGAAAAAGTAATTGCTTACAACTAAGGACAGCTGAGAAGGCACGAAAGGAAATTTATGGTGCTAGCAAGTTAAAGGAAGGTTGCGAGTAGTATAAATAGATAGGTGTAGGTCGTAAGGTAAAGTATCAAAGAGCAACAAGATTTTAGGTAGATAGGAGTAAGGATATGAAAAGGTGAGTGAGAAGGCGACGAGAATATGTAAGTCCTCGGGATTAAACCCATCAAAACAAGGGAGCTGATGATTTCCATATGTAATAAAAAGCTCAGTACAACCTGAATGAACACAGAGGAGTCTAAGACTAGGAGCAATTAGAAGAGATGAAATGTTTCCTCATTAGTAGAATAAGGGTATAATTGTGATAGATAAGAGGGTGATATTTATGCTTTTTATTGAGGAATAATTTAAAGAAAAGGGATTTTAAGAATTGTGCGGGATTGCAATACCCCCATAAGATGAATCATGTTAGGATGCTATGAAATACGGTTATGGAAGTATAGTATCGTCCCTAGGTGGATCAGACAAATCACTTCAGATATTCCCCGATGAGACGTGAGCCCCAATGACAATGTATTATGTAAGAGGTTTCAAGTTATGAGTGGTAGATTAAGAACAACATTAAGACTGGATCAACGATGGATGGATAGAAGTTAAACAGTATGAGAGGAGATTAGGTTTTCATTCTTAAGATGAACAATAATGAGGAAGCATTAAAGGACTTAGATTATACATGTAGGATAAGCAGCAAGAGAATAACCTGAAGTTGGGTAACAGACCTTGATAATAATAAAACAAAAGTAAGAGTTATGGAATAGTTTGACCTGCCTAGATGCAGCAAAGCCATAAGGATGGATATCCGAGGCTATGAAACAAGATATATCAATATTCGTAAGTTGAACAAAGTACCAAGCGAAGAACTTCAGTACACCTATAGATGCCTAGAGGGACAGCTTGTCATAGTTCTGTATATGTTCATAAAGTGAGGCTTAGAGATGGAGGAAAAGGGGAAGAAGAGTCACTAGGCGCTCATACAAGGACACAGTCGTACATACTGCATGACATAAGGTAGCAAGAGTTACGAGATTGGAATAATTCCGACCACATGTCATGGCGTGAGAAAGATGCCTAAAGGGGGGAATGCCTTGGCGTTTGGAGTTATCCATAAAACAGTTGTCTCGATGGCAAGATGAGCATTAAAGTACTCGTAAGAGCTATAGTTTATGAAACTGATAAGCGCATCAGTCAACATTCGAGGACGAATGTTCCAAAGGGGGGAATAATGTTATACCCCACGTTTTCATACGTGACAGTACGTCGTAAGCCATTGATGTAAGCTCGAAAATGAGATTATATTTGAAAGCAAATAAAGTAAGTAAATAATGTTACCTTGGAGATTAGATATATTTAAGATCATGAATAACGAGTACCAAGAGGGTTGGAAAGCTTAGAAGCTAAACCAATTGAAGAAAATAAGTTTCGTCGAAAGTCGACAAATTTGGAATGTTATAACATGTACTTTGGGGTGAGACTAGAGTTCTTATCATGATAAGGAGGTTGTGCTATGAGTTAATTTAGTCGTACGATATTCATTTTCTACGTTTTGAAGGCAAGCAAATTGTGGAACAAGAGTTGGCAAAGGTCATCACAAGTTACATTCATAATTTTTCTGAAAATTAGGTCAAATGTAGATGAGCTTTTCTCCAAATATACTTGGAATTATGGGGTGACCTACCTACCAAATTGAATATATACGAGTCTAGTTCTAACGCATTTAACCGTTTCTCCATACGACATCGGAGTAGATAGATATTCGTGTTTTTGCGAGACTGCGCAAGCAGCTCCCAATGGGACCCACTTAGGCGGTGGTTGACCTACTTCAATTTATAAACGATTTGGACGCCTATTTTTGCTCATTTTTCAACTAACCTTCGTCTCCAAACTTATCCTAACCCTCCTAAACATATACCACAAGGGTTTGAAGTGATTCCAAAGTGATTACACCATGTTTCAACATCAAAACTTAGTTTTAGAGAAGAACAACACCTCTTTGAGGTTGTGTTGTCATTGAGGATTGTTGTGGGATGTGGTTTGCTGAAATTCCAAGTTGTTGCTACTGGCTAAGGTGAGTATAACAGCCTACTAATTGTGCTTAAGCTTGCTTGTATGTTGGTTAAGTTGTTAGGATGATAAACTACAAGATAGTGCTTGGATTAGCTTAAGTCACTTCTATGGTGTTGTATTGCTATTGAGGATTGTTGTGAGCTGAATATAACCTGGATTTCGACTTGAAGTTACTGTAGGAGGTGTGTGTATTGTGTTCTTGCATGTGCCTAAGGTTATCTTGATTTTGATTAAGTTAAATGGATGGAGTAGACATGAACTAGTGAATAAAGTTACTAATTGAAGATAGTTGGAGTTGAGGATTGTTTCCTTTGTTATAAATATATGGTATAAGGATGGAATCATTGATAAATGACTTAATTATCATGTTAATGATACTGTTAATTTAATGTATGAAGTCTATAAGGGGTGATATGGGTTATACGGATTCCAATCGGAGCTTGCCGCTCGTCGTGAAGTAGTTGTGACTTGTTGTTGTTTTATGGTGTCTTGTTATTGATATTTATAGGTTGTTGTACTTCCCTGGCTGTTGTTGTTGGTATATGGTATTGGAGGAGGCCCTTGTTACAAGGGAGATGCTGCCGGAATTTACGTAGACGAGCTACTAGCTTAAGTTACAGACTTAGCCTTTGCTCAACACTGATTTTGAATCTCCTTATACTATGATAGATTGAGTTAACTTGTTTGAAGAGTTGCTTGGAAGGGATTAAGGACTCAACATGTTTAAGGTATGTTAAGGCACTTTCTTCTTTCTTTTGTCATGATCTAAAGTGAAATGAATACGCTACTTCATAACGGATCTACTCCTAGCAACTAAGGTTGTCCATGTTGTTCTTTCCTTATAAAATTATTCTAAGCAAGTGTGTATGATCCTTGAATCCAACTAAGCTTCATATTCAGGGTATGGATGTCCATAATGTTCTTAAGTCACTCCAAAAGGTTTAGAAGGTGATTCCATGAGTCTAGCATGCATTATATATAGTATCTATTTTACTCTACCGAGCCGCACTATAGTCGGCCGGGTACGACACCTATTGTGCAACCACTGATCAGTTTGGTTTACCGAGCTCCACGTGGCCGGGTACGATTCTACCGAGCCTTATGATGGTCGGGTACGTTTTTACCGAGTCCTCTTTGAGGCCGGGTACAATATGATGATGATGATGCCCAAAGAGGCGAATATTTTTGATAAGTTTATGTATATATATGTATTATGCATTTCATATCAGTAGCCCTCAGAGGCACTCAGATGTTACAGGTTGTATCTCCTCTATCTCTCTTACATTACTGTTCTTGTTTATGTTTTCCTGCCTTACATACTCGGTACTTTACTCGTACTGACGTCCCTTTTGCCTGGGGATGCTGCGTTTCATGCCCGCAGGTCCCGATTGATAGGTTAACAGTCCTCCTAGTAGGCTATCAGCTCAGCGAAGGTGTTGGTGCACTCCACTAGCTCCGGAGTTGCCTATTTGGTCAGTATGCTTTGGATATGTATTGATTGGTATGGCGGGGCCCTGTCCTGGCCTTTGTGATTTTATGTACTCTTAGAGGCTTGTAGACATATGTCAGGTGTATGGATACTTGTATGTCCTTGTCGGCCTGTGTTTTGAGTTTACAAATGGTTCTGTCGGCCTTATAGGCCCGTTTGTCACATATATAAGTTTGTATATCATGTTGGGTCGTCATATGTTGACTATTCCCTTATGTTTTATTCGTGTTATCTCATGACGGGTTTTCTGGCTCATTTAGTCATGATAGTATGATAAGAAAGATATGTTATGTTGGTACTCGATTGAGTAAGGCATCGGGTGCCCGTCGCGGCCCTTCGGTTTGGGTCGTGACACAATAGGGGATCTCTGGACTTATAATAGATACCTCTTAGGCTATTTTGTTAATCCTCGAGCTATGCTTAAGTTGATTTGATGTGAGCACGGTATGACGGGACTCTTGAGTCCGAGTTGAGTGAGAGGAAGGTCTCGAACTCTACATGCTTCAGGGCTTAGGCTCTTTTATATTGGCCCTTAGGCTCTTTTAGGTCAGCCCTTAGGCTCTTTAAGTTGGGCCAATTCGGCCTCTAAAGCGGCTATAATTTTTCCCTTTTTTCGACTAAAAGACTTAGTGAAAATTTCTTTATGCCTTAGCATGTGTTTTTTGTACCCGTTGGATTTTTTGAAGGTTCGATCAATCGGAACCTCATTTGTAATCCGTTTGTGTTACGATAATTGAATATCTCTTAAGGCTCTTTCGAAGCCTGAAGTTATCGAAGCCTTTAAATTATTTGAGGGTTGATTTTATCGAAGCCCATTTTTATTTGCTTTTGCCGAGGGTAGCCTAATTTAACCGTGTTTTCAAAGTATTTTGAAGGCCTTTAACTTATGACGGAAGTCGAACGTCTCCGAGCTGTATTATTTTGGCCGTAGCCTTTTTTATATGACTGTAGTCTTTAATGTGTCCTTATCCTTTAATATGGATGTAGCCTTCAGGTATGTCTCTTGGACTTGTTTCCCGGTAACCTTCCGAATTGTTCGAAAGGTTAGTCCCCGAGTATGATGGCCTTGGCCTTTATGTCGAGGGGATGCCTCTTTGAGGTCTTATGAATTCGATTTTGGATGACTCGAATACGTTGACTGTCGATGACAGTCCCCGAGTATTCGAGGGGTATTCGTGCTTTGGCCCTTGAGCCATTTCTCGCAGGATCACAAGTATGATGTTCATAAAGTACCGAATTTCTTTGAGACACAAAGTGTTTTGATATAGAAATATTGCTTCTTTGAATAATTGATACATGCGTACAAGTTTTGCCGCCGAGGCTCAACTATTCTACATGGACACGGTTCATTTGACCATTTGACCCATTACAAAGTTTTCCTATGGAGGCCCTCTTTTGGCGTGAAGTATTTTCCTCAAATATATAATCTCCGAGGCTGATGCCCCCCAGTATTCGAGGTTGATTGGAAAGAAGCCTTTGATACTGTTGAATTCTCCTTAGGTAGCACATAGTTATTGTCTCGTTAAAAACCTCGCCGGTAAAACCCATTTGGGACAATATCTGATCTAAGGGAAAAAGAGTGCAACGCGTGCTTTAAAACCTAAGGTCTTTGTGTAAAATGTGCCCTTGATGTCTTCGATCGAACACCTGCAATGAGTTAGTTTTAAATTCAAATGGACAAAAGGAGAAAGTCATACCGTAGCAGTAGTATCGTTTGAGTAGTGATACATTCCAATTGTTCAGCAGTTTTTCGCCTCCCATCGTGCCAAGTTTATAAGATCATTTACCGATAACTCCGATGACTCGGTACGGTCCTTCCCAATTCAGGCCCAGTTTCCTTTCATTTGGGTCTCGAGTATTGAGGGTGACCTTCCGTAGAACTAAGTCCCCGATGCTGAAGTATCGAAGGTTAGTCCTTCTATTATATTATCTCTATATGCTTTGTTTGTGCGCTGCCATCCGAACAAGTGCAGCTTCTCATTTTCCATCTAATAGCTCGAGGCTAGTATTCATAGCCTTGTGATTTGGCTCCTCGGATGCATGTCGAAACTTGGCGCTGGGTTCTCCGACCTCGACGGGGATTAAGGCCTCGGAGCCATATACTAAAGAGAATGGAGTAGCCCCCGTATTGGACTTCGATGTCGTTTGATATGCCCAAAGGACCTCGCATCGAACTTCTCTCCATTTTCCTTTTTCATCGTCTAGCCTTTTCTTTAGGTTTTGAATGATAGTTTTGTTTGTTGACTCGGCCTGTCCGTACCCGATTGGGTGGTACGGTGTTGATAAGATCCTCTTTATTTTGTGTGCTTCGAGGAACTCCGTTACCTTGTTGCCGACGAATTTCTTTCAATTATCACATACAATCTCGGTAGGTATCTCGAACCGACATATGATGTGGCCCCAGATGAAGTCAATAACTTCCTTTTCTCTGGCCTTATCGAAGGCATGTGCTTCCACCCATTTAGAAAAATAATTAGTCTTAAACAAAATGAATTTAGCTTTACCTAGGGCCGTTGGTAGAGGGCCGACTATGTCCATTCCCCATTTCATTAAAGGCCGCGGGGACATGACTGAGTGTAGTTGCTCTCCGGGCTGATGAATCATTGGTGCGAACCTTTGACATTTATCACACTTTTGAACAAACTCCTTAGTGTCTTTTTCCTTGTTATCCAGTAATCCCCTTATCTAATAATATTGCGAACCAAACACTCAGCGCCTGAGTGATTCCCACAAGTGCCTCCGTGGATTTCTCGTAGAACATAATCGGTATCCTCCAGCCCTAAACATACCGCCAATGGTCTATCGAAAGTGCTCCTGTACTATGTTCCATTTTTATCCAATGTGAACCTAGCATCCTTGGTTCGTAGAGTCCTTGAATATTTATGATCCGACTAGAGCTTTCCATTTTTCAAATAGTCGATATACTTATTCCTCCAATCCCAAGTCAAACTCATAGAATTTATCTCGGCATGACCCTCTTCGACCACAAATCTCGATAATTGGACGACAGTCCCTGGAACAATATCATCTTCTTCTACTGATGACCCCAAGTTAGCAAGTGCATCAGCCTCACTGTTTTGTTCTTGAGGCACATGATCTAGGGTCCATTCCTTGAAGTGATGCAGGGTTACCTATAGCTTATCCAAGTATCTTTGCATCCTATCCTCTCGAACTTCGAAATATTTGTTTACTTGGTTCACTACCAAAAGAGAATCACACTTGGCTTCAAAGACTTCTGTCCCCAAGCTTTTAGCTAGCTCGAGACCTGCAATCATGGCCTCATACTCGGCCTCGTTATTAGTAAACCTAGAAGTTTTGATAGATTGTATAATAATACTACCTGTTGGTGGCTTCATAGCATTGCCAAGGCCAAACCCTTTCACATTCGAGGATCCGTCTGTGAAAAGGGTCCATACCCCCGATGATGTACCCGATTTTAGCAGAAGTTCTTTATCCACTTCGAGTACGAGGGTCGGCGTAAAATCGGCCACGAAATAAGCTAAATTTGAGACTTGATGGCCATTTGGGTTGATATTCGATATCATACCCGCCAAGTTCGACGACCCATTTCGCCAATCGGCCCGATAGTTCGGGCTTACGAAAAACATTTCGAACGGGATAAGTGGTCAACACACATATGGGATGACACTGAAAATATGGCTTTAACTATCTAGATCTGCTTATTCATGCAAGTTCCAATTTTTTTAAGTGTGGATATCAAGTTTCAGCATCTCCTAGAGTTAGACTTACATAATAAACAAGGAATTGCATACCTTGCTCTTCTCGAACCAGTACCCCACTTACCGCTATCTCGGACACTGCCAAATATAGTTAAAGCTTTTCGTCTACCTTCGAAGTGTAAAGCAGAGGTGCGCTCGATAAATATCGCTTTAAATCCTCCAATGCTTGCTGGCATTCCGGGGTCCATGCGAAATAAATCAACCCAAGGCGGCTATTCGTCTTGCTAACCCTTGTACGAATTTTACACTATCTACGATAGTTATATCCTCGATGGCCTTGATCTTGTCGGGGTTGATTTCGATCCCTCAATTTGATATCATGATCCGAGGAACTTGCTCGAACCGACCCCGAAGGCACATTTCCCCGAGTTAAGCTTCATGTTGTACTTCGTCAAGATTTTGAATGTTTCCTGCAGGTGAGTCAAATAGTCCTCTGCGTGCAAGGACTAAACAACATATCGTCAATGTAAACTTCCATTGATTTACCTATCTGTCTCTAAAACATTCTATTAACTAAGCGTTGGTATATTGCTCTAACATTTTTTTAGACCGATGGGGCATTACATTGTAACAGTATGTTGCAAACATAGTGATAAATGAGGTCTTTTCCTGGTCTTCCGGGTTCATCTGAATTTGATTGTACCCGGAGTAGGCATCGAGAAAGATTAGAATCTCATGGCCGGCCGTGGCATCGATCATGCGATCGATATTAGGCAATGGAAAAGAGTCTTTTTGGCATGCTTTGTTTAAATCCTTATAATCTACGCACATTTTAAGTCTGTTTCCCTTTTGAGGATTTACAACTACGTTGGCTAACCATTCGAGGTATTTTTCCTCCCGGATAGACCCTATTTTAAGAAGTTTGGTTACCTCATCCTATATGAATGCATGCTTCACCTCGGATTGGGGTCTCCTTTTTTGCTTTACCGGTTTGAACCTGGGGTCGAGGCTTAGCCGGTGTGTTGTTATTTCCCGTGGGATCCCAGTCATGTCTAAATGGGACCAAGAAAAACAATCCATATTATCAATAAGAAATTGAATAAGTTTTTTCCTGAGTTCGGGGGTTAACCCCGTACCCAAGTTTACCTTTCTCTCGGGCATGTATTCGATTAGTATGACCTATTCCAGTTCCTCGACCATTGACTTGGTTGCGTCGGACTCTTCGGGAACGATGAAAGTTCGAGGAGTAAGGAGATCCTCTTCTTCTTCTTCGGTTACCTGCTACTCTGACTCGATCGAGGCTGGGGGCGGTAATTGCTATTTACCCGTCTGCTTATATTTGGTGCTTGACTTTTCTGAGGTCGAAAGCACTAGTACCGGTATCACTTCCTCGACTGCAAACATTTCCTTTGCAGTACTGTACTCCGTAGACCGTTTTCACACCTTCCACTTTTGGGAATTTCATCAACTGGTGAAGGGTTGAAGGTACTGCCCTCATGTTGTGGATTTATGGCCTTTTGAGAAGTGCATTATATCTCATGTCACCTTCGATGACATGAAATTTTGTATCTTGGATTGTCCCGGCCACGTTCACTGGTAGGATTATCACCCTTTTTGTTGTTACGCTTGCCATGTTGAAGCCATTTAGGACTCGAGATGCAGGTAAAATTTGGTCCTGTAGGCCGAGCTGCTCTACGACCCTTGATCTGATTATGTTTGCTAAGCTACCTGGATCCACTAGAACACGTTTAACTAGAATTTTACTTAACAACATATAAATTACCAGGGCGTCATTGTGCGGCTGAGATATGCCTTCCGGTTCATTGTCATTGAATGATAGGACTCCCTCAGGCACGTAGATCCGAGTATGTTTTTCTCTGGTGATCGACACCTTGGTTCATTTGAATATAGGCCCTTGTGGAACATCAACACTGCTAACGAACATATGAATTACGTGTTGCGGTTCTTCCTGCTCATTTTTCTTTTTGCACCTCTTTCCCTGAAGTGGTTCTTAGCTCGATCACTGAGAAATTCTCGAAGATGGCCCTCGTTGAACAATCGAGCTACCTCCTCCCTCACCTGCCTGCAGTCTTCGGTTCTATGTCCATGTGCGCCATGATACGTACACATCAAGCTTTGGATTCCTATGTAAATCGACTTAAACATCTATGTCCATGTGCGCTATGAGTCCCCCGAGAGTTTTGACCTCGATCATTTCTCCGATCATTCCTAGGAGCGTTACGCCATGAAACGTTGTTTCTCTGATCGACACATGGCTGATACCTTTCCTTGTTTGTTCTTGATTCCCCGTCCGTATCCCTCGTGGGCTTAGCTTCCAATCTATTAGGATGAACTGAACCCGAGGGGGCTCCTAACTGGTCATCCTTGACCCTGGTCTTCGATTGATAAGGATTATGTATGTCTGACCACGTCACAGCTAGGTACTCGATTAGATTCTGCTTTAATTATCGTGATGCGAACGAACTCCGCTCGTTCAAACCCTTTATAAAAGCCTGTACTACGCAGTCATCTGAGACCGCTGCTAATTCTATTCGCTCCGTTTGAAACCAGGATACGAACTCCCTTAATATCTCATCGTTCCTCTATCTTATCATAAAAACGTCCGATATCCTTGTCGCAACCTTTATGGCCCTGACATGTGCTTTCGTGAAGGCATCTGCTAACATAGCAAACGAATAGATAGAGTTCGTGGGCAAGTTGTGATAACAAATCATGGCTCTTTTCGACAAAGTTTCCCTAAATTTTTTCAATAATATTGATTTGATCTCATCATCACTCAAGTCGTTTTCTTTAATCTTGCAAGTGTATGAGGTAATATGTTCATTAGGGTCGGTTGTCCCATTGTATTTAGGTATATCGGGCATGCGAAACTTTTTAGGAATGGGCTTTGGAGCCGCACTCGGGGGAATTGCTTTTGTATGAACTTTTTGGCATCTAAACCTTTCAAGACCGGGGGTGCCCCGATATTTGATCAACACGGGAGTTATAAGTCTCAACTTTCTTGTCATTATCTTCAATCTTCTTCTCGCTGGACACGATTCTCTTGGTGAGTTCCTCGAGCATCCTCATAATTGTGGGGTCAGTCCCCGAGCCATTAACATTTTATCTCTCCGGTATCGGCTCAGTACATCAAGTGTTTTTTGGTTCGACTGCACTTGGAGTGTTGTGCTGACTTTGAAGCTGAGCGATAGCAACCTGTTGAGCTTGTAGCATCTCAAATATTACTTGGAGGCTGACCTCCCCGTCTCCTATACCATGTGTTCCTAGGCCACCAGATTGGGCTTTCCTGCATACACTTCCTCCCGGGTCTGCGCCTAAATCTGCATCCAAAGCAATGTGTGAACTAACATCGACTGGTTACCTATTCGGCACTTCCCCAAGGTTAATCGGTGGAACACCGACCCCTACATTGTTGTTTTCCCCATGAAATCCAAGACCGTCATCGCCATGTACGGGTGCATTTTGCGAGTTTGACATGTTTTAACCCAAGAACAAAAATTCTTGACAAAAACAAGTGTGAAGATAACGCTTGTTATCAGAATCAGTATTGAAATAATCACTATTATCTTTAGCCCCACGGTGGGCGCCAAACTGCTTACCTCGAAAATACGAGTATCAATTAAGTTTGATTTATGGTTTTAAGGATATGTGATTTAGTTCAATACTAATTAATAACCAAGAAAACTAAAGTATAAATGAAGGAAATAAGTAAAATCAAACCAGTGTGTAAGCTAGTCTCGACCTCGAGCTAAAGTGGCCTCAAGGTAGGTCAGGAACAGTAAAATAAGAACAATAAATCAAAGGACAATTCTGATGAACAATGAACGGGAAAGTAAGGGAATTTATTCTTTTGCCAATGATTGATGATATTTACAAATGATTGGGGTTCCCCTTTATATAATGGGGGGGGGGACCCTAAATAAGGTACATTTCTATTTACAGTAAAGAATCCTATTGGGACAGGTGTCTAACCGCCTAGTACGGATTCGTACAAATCTATTCCGAAATTTACGCCATGATCTTGGGGACGTGGCAGGAATTTTGCTCATTTTGTTACAAACTTATAACGGCATCATCTCGAGGTTGATCATACTGGTCCCCGACGTTCCTCGAGCACAATTCTTCGAGCCTCGTGTTCTGCCTTCGGACTTGAACTCGGTCCATAGTGAGTCTATTCATCGACGCGAATCTTGTGCTCCTTGTGGTGGGCCTTCAGGCCTGCAAAATCAGTGGGCACATGATTTTACCGTATACATCGGGCTTATGCAAAACATTTCGGAGAGGACAAGTGGTTAACATACATATGGGGTGACATTCCAAATATGGCTTTACTAGATATGCTTGTTAAAGCAAGTGCCAGTTTCTCTAAGTGTGGATATCTAGTTTCAGCATCTCCTAATGTTCGACTTATGTAATAAACAGGAAATTGCGTACCTTTCTCTTCTCTAACTAGCACACCATTTACCGCTATTTCGGACATTGCCAAATATAAGTACAACTTTTCATACTCCTTCGGAGTGTGAAGTAGAGGTGGGCTCTATAAGTATCGCTTTAATTCCTCCAATGCTTGCTGGCATTTCAGGGTCCGTGCCAAATCATTTTTCTTTTTCAGTAAGGAAAATAACCTGTGGCTTCGATATGATGACCTCGAAATGAATCGGCCTAGGGAAGCTATCCGTCATGTTATCCTTTGTACGACTTTAACGCTATCTAAGATGGTGCGATCCTCGATGGCTTTGATCTTGTCGGGGTTGATTTTGATTACTCGATTTGACACCATGAAGCCGAGGAACTTTCCCGAGCCAACCCCGAAGGCACATTTTTCTGGGTTAAGCTTCATGTTGTACTTCCTCAAGATATTGAAGGTTTCCTGCAAATGAGTTGAATGGTCCTCTACTCGCAAGGACTTAACCAACATATCGTCAATGTAAACTTCCATTTAATTACCTATCCGTTCCTCAAACATTTTGTTAACTAGGCGTTGGTATGTAGCTCCTGCATTTTTTAGCCTGAAGGGCATTACATTGTAATAGTACGTTCCATACTTAGTGGTAAACGAGGTCTTCTCTTGGTCTTCCGGTTTCATCTGAATTTGATTGTACCCGGAATAGGCATCGAGAAAGGTAAGGATCTCGTGGCTAGCCGTGGCATCGATCATGCGATCGATGTTAGGCAGTGGAAAAGAGTCTTTAGGGCATGCCTTGTTTAAATCCTTGTAATCTACGCACATTCTAAGTTTGTTCCCCTTTTAAGGGACTACGACTAAATTGGCTAACCATTTGGGGTATTTTACCTCCCGAATGGACACTATTTTAAGAAGTTTAGTTACCTCATCCTTTATGAATGTACGTGTCACCTCGGACTAAGGCCTTCTCTTTTGCTTCAGCGGTTTGAACCTGGGGTCAAGGCTTAACCAATGTGTTGTTATCTCTTGTGGGATTCCTGCCATGTCTAAATGGGACCAAGCAAAACAATCCATGTTATCAATAAGAAATTGAATGAGTTTTCTGAGTTCGGTGGTTAACCCCGTTCCCAGGTATAACTTTCATTTGGGTAGATGCTCGATTAGTATCACTTGTTCCAGTTCTTCGACCGTTGACTTGGTTGCATCTGATTCTTTGGGAACAACGAAAGTTCGAGGATTAAGGAAATCCTCTTCTTCTTCTTTGATTACCTGTTTCTCCGATTCGGTCGAAGCTGGTGACGATGATTGCTATTTGGCCATCTACTTATCTTTGGTGCTCGATTTTTCTGAGATTGAGGGCGTTGAGATCAGCGTCACTTCATCGATTACAAAAATTTCCTTTGTAGTGTGTTGTTCCTCGTAAACTATTTTCACACCATCCACTATCGGTAATTTCACCATTTGATGAAGGGTCGATGATACTTCCCTCATATTGTGGTTCCATGGCCTCCCTAGTAGTGCATCATGTCTCATGTCACCTTCAATGACATGAAATTTTGTATCTTGGATGGTCCCGACCACGTTCACCGGTAGGATTATCTCCCCCTTCGTTGTTTCGCTTGCCATGTTGAAGCCGTTTAGGACACGAGATGCAGGCACAATTTCGCCCTGCAAGCCGAGCTGCTCTACGAACCTCGATTTGATTATGTTTGCTGAACTACTTGGATCCACCAGAACACATTTAACTTGAACTTTATTTAGCAAAATAGAAATTACTAGGGCATCATCATGCGGTAGAGTAATGACCTCCGCTTCTTTGTCATCGAATGATAGGACGCCTCCGGGCACATAGCTCCGTGTCCACTTCTCTCTGGTGATCGACACCTTGGTTCGTTTGAATATAGGCCCTTGTGGAACATCGACCCCGCCAATGATCATATGAATTACATGTTGCGGTTCTTCCTGCTCATTCTTTCTGTTGGCGTCTCTTTCTTTGAAGTGATTCTTAGCTCTATCATTGAGAAACTCTCGAAGGTGGCCCTCGTTGAACAATCGAGCTACCTACTCCCTCAGTTGTCTACAATCTTCGATCCTATAGCCATGCGTGCCGTGATATTTACACATCAAGTTTGGATTTCTTTGAGAAGGATCAGTTTGCATAGGTCTGGGCCACCTGGTGTCTTTGATCCTTCCGATAGCTGATACGATCCCCGATGCATCGACACTGAAATTATACTCCGATAATCGAGGTGCTTCTGTGGGAGCGGTATGTTTATCAAAACCATTCTTACTCATAAGTTCCCTAGATTTTTGCCCTCGATCATTTCTTCGATCAATTCGAGGAGGATTGTGCCTCAAACCGTTGTTTATTTAATCAATGACATATGGCTAATACCGTTCCCTATTCCACCTTGGCTCCCTGTTGTCGCCCCCCCTTTTTCTCGCGAAATTGGGTTTCGACATTTTCGGGACAACTCCTTTCCTTTTGGGATGGGTAAGGGATTTGAAGAGTCGCCACCTAACGGATTAAGGTGCGTTAGGGAACCTAATGTAATTAACTCATATAACCAGTTTACATCACCAGAGATCGGGTAAGGGCTCGGAATTACCTTGAGGGGAAGGTGTTAGGCACCCCTCGAGGTCCACAACGGTGGGTCCCGGCCGATCTTAAATTAAGCGAATTAGTCTTATGGGAAAATAAAACAATTTAGACAAATAGATATTACTTTAAAACAGGAATTAGAGGGGCCTTAGGTTTTTTAGCCTATAGGATCATTTCCATGCAATACTTGGTAACTTTCCCCAAGTTGGGGTGCTACACATAGCATTAGCACACGGGTCATCATTTCCTTTACTACCCAATTACTATCTTTCAGTTGTTACCTAACCGTTCTAGTAGCTTCTAACTCGTGCCTTATGTGTGCACTACCCATCCCTTTCCTATGGTCCTGGAGGTATTTAGGACCACTATTTAAGGTGGTTCTAGCCTGACCTATGTTGCTTAAATGATAAAAGCTAGGAGACAACAAAATCCAAATAGGACTATCATGTAAGGAGTAGATAAGGGCTCATGTTAACCTCCATAAATAGATAACAAATGCACACAATTAAGCAGATAGCTTTATTGATTTAGGATCCTATAGGCAGGATATCCAGATGAGCAGAATATAAGAAAGCAGCTTATTAAAACTAGCATTGGGACCTACGGGCTTGCCTACTGATTTGATTAAGTTCTGAATCTGGGCATGTTTCAAGCAGTACGAGATCGTAGTGTTTCGGCCGAGAATTCTTAATAATCCTACAGTTTTGGCTACTGATAACTGGAACAGAGTCCTATGGGCATGATATCCAAAAGCTGATTAAAAACCTATTACATGATTTGTAAGCGAATTACTTATTTTTAACTCCTGAAAACAGATTTTGTCTCTTTAGATCCTATAGGCATGCTTTCTAATTTGCAGAATTAATTAACCCCTATAGACATGGTTTCTAGGTGTCGAAACTAATCTGTTTATCTCTATAGGCATGGTATCTAAGTCGAAAATGATTTTTATTTCCTATAGGCATGATATCTATTTAATCATACGTGGGCAAAATTTTAAACAACTTGCCAAGAAAGTTATTATTCAAATAGATAGGATCCTATAGACATGGTTACTAATGCATGTAAGTTAAAATGTGCATGGATCCTATGGACATGATTTCTAATGCAGGGAGTCTATAAACAGGATTTCTAACATGCGGGTGAAATACAGAACAAACAATCAGAAAATCCTATTGGCGGGATTCCTAAACAAGTAGTAGCATTCACATGGTAAACCTATAGGCAGGATTTCTACCCAAATCCCAGACGAAGATATAGAAAGAAACCCCCCCCCCCCCACCCACATTACTAATAAACCCCATATCTGTTTATTACAAAGATCCTTACAGCCCAGAATGAATAAATTACATAACAGTATCTATTACACTAAAGGGAGCCTTAGCAGGCCCAACATTTACCTGGGAACCAGGCCTTCAAACACAACGGCCTTGAAACAATAGCAGGGATCCACAACACGTTAAACCAGGCTTCCAGTGTGTCAAAGTTCCCAAAGAGCCTCAAGGACCCCGGACAATACTTACACTAGAACCACACATTCAACACATAATTCATAAGAGATTGGAAAACCAGCCCCAACGTGTCAGAGTTCAAAGGAGTCTCAGGGACCCTAGGCAGTGCTCACACTGGGGGTGGTAGGAACCGAGATAACTAAGAGTAGAAGCTTAAAATTCAGTACATAGAGGGTAAGGGGAAACATGTTTAGAAAGTAGTTTGATTTTTAGGAGCAAACAAATTCAAATTACAGGACAACAAAGAGATTTTTACTTAAAACAAATAGAATCCCTATTTAGTAAATAGTTCAAATAGATTGGTATTGACTCAAACTGGACACTATACTAGCATCTAAGCAATCATAAAAGAGCCAGGATACTTGAAGTAATAGATTGAGTTGGCAACATATTTGCAGAATGGGGAACATACAATTGATTACATAGGGTTTCATATTACTAGAGATAACCTAATTAATCCTATTACTAGGTTAAATCATATGGGCATACAGCAAACGAAAGCATGTTGAACCCTCAAATTAATAAGCACATAGGATTGAATAGGGTAACAGAGATTAAAGCATGCTAGTTGAGAAAACAGTAACTGAAATCATGCTAAGGTTGAAATAAACTATAAGACAGAATAAGATAACAGGAATCATAGATCACAGACAAACATGATGAGGTTTGAAGTAAACTAACCATATAAGCACAAGGAACATAATAGGATAACAGGAGTTAGCACATACTAGTTAGGAAGAAAGTAAATAGGAATGTAATGGCAATTTGAATCCAAAGAGTTTAACCTCGGCCTCCAGCCGGCTAAATGATGCTGAAATCAGAGTAGTTGCACAAAGAGAGAATTTAAATTCTTTGAGGAAAAGCAGAGAGCTTTGTGTTGCAAAGTGAAGAAATTATAAGAGTGTGTAAGTCTGTGAGTGTGAGCGTGTGTGTCTGTATAAAATCAGGATAAGGGAGTGGCTTTTATAGCATACAATAGAGTAAAAAATAAGGTAGTGAACCAATCACGCACAAATAAGGTATGAAAAATTAATTAACAATCAATTAAAGTCAGCATGAATTAATTAACAGGACATAATCGAGTAAGTATCACTTAATTTAAGGAAAATCTCACACGGAATCAATCAGTGTTTAAGAATAAGGTTAAATAAGGTAAGAACTAATTCCAAAATCAATTAGGAGTCAGAACACAAAATTAAGCCAGTAATACGGATAATTAATCACATAATTAAGGCAAGAACGGGTAAAATCTTAATAAGGAAATACTGGTACTAAAAGGAAAGCTGATTCCCAAACCCTAATTTAGGTAAGTAAATCTACTAATACTTATTTGACAGAATTAAAGGTAAACGGGCAAAAGGCAGTAGCATACATAGTCAAATAATCAAAACCCTAAGAAATACAAAGACATCCAGATGGAACTTTGATTAAATCAAGTAGAAAATGAGTCGAAAAAAGTAAATAAGAAAGATCAAAGATGAAAACATTTAAACGCTAAATACTTTTTTGCAGAAATCCATTAGAAATCATAACCCTAGCCTTTAAGGTAAATGAAATCGGTCAATAATAATTGTAGAAACAGAAAATTTTAGGGGAGAAATACCAAATAAACACAAAATCGCTTCAGATCTAAAGAGATCTAAGCGTTCAACCAGAAAACAGCTAGGTTCATGCAAACAGACTGAAACGGATCAAATCTGGTTTGAACCAAAGCTTTGAAACCCCAAAAATACGAAAATACTCGTACTCACAGGTATCGGAGTGAACATAGACGGAACAATCGAGAAGTGAGAGATTTTGAACATGATCCGGTTCGAATCTTTTGAGGTTCTCATCAAGCAACATAGAAATCGTATAACCAGTAGAGATGTGAGGCCAGATAAGGCATGAAATTGAAGGAAAACCCCATGAATCAAAGGGATTTGGAGGGTATTCTTGAGTGACAGTGCTTAGGGTTAGAGGGGGTGAGAGAGAAAAGAAATGAGAGAAGGATTCAGAGACGGCGGGTTGGGAGAAATGAGATAGGGTTTGGGGGTTTTGTGTAATAAAAAAGGAAAGTTGATCCTGGACCGTTGATCTTCTGAGATCAATGGCCAGGATTAAAATTAGGCTGGGTCAGCTTTTGAACGGGTAAGGTATTTGGGTTATGGGTTAGGGTAATTGGGCTGGCTAGTATTGGGCTGGGAGGTCCGAAAATTTAATTAAAAAAGGCTATGCTTTAAATACCTATTTAATTTAATAAAATAATTTATAAATGATAAATGTCATTTGTGCATGAAAATGATTTAAATAATTACTTAATATTATAAAAATATAAAAAGTCATTTTTCGTGTAAGTAATGTAATTCTGCATATATGTGCTATTATTGCAAAGTTATTGCAATTATAGCCTAAAGATACAAATATAATTATGCATAAAATGATTAAAGCTTAATATGAATATTAATTATAAAAATCAAGTAACATATCATTTTAAAATTATTTGATATGCAATTAGTAATTACTTAGATAATAAAATGTTGGAATAAATTAATTAAAATCCTTTTAAAATTACAGAAAATTATGGAAAAATACTGGTTGATGCTCATGCACTATTTTGAAAATATATATGCATTTTAAAATATGTGAGGGAATAATTGGGTATCAACACCTATAAGTATCTCTCAGGGCTTTAACCACCAATCTATTTGGATGAAGTGAACCCAAGGGGGTTCCCAGCTGGTCGTCCTCGACCCTGATCTTTTATTGATAGCGATTATGGTCATCCGCCCATGTTACATCTGGATACTCAATCAAATTTTTCTTCAGCTGTCATGACACGATCGAACTCCGCTCGTTCAACCCCTAGGTAAAGGCTTAAACAGCCCAATCATCTGTGACCGGTGGTAATTCCATTCGCTCCATTTGTAATCGGGATAGGAACACACTTAGTATTTCATCACCCCTCTGTTATATCTTAAAAACATCTGATTTCCTTGTTGCGACCTTTGTGGCCCCGGTGTGTGCCTTCACGAAGGCGTCTGTTTGTATACGGTCAAAATCATGTATCCCCGTAGGCTCGAGGGGTCACATCGAGAACAAGTTCAATATGGACTAGGCCCGAGCCCGATGGCAGAATACGAAACTCGAAGATCAAAGTGCTCGATGAATACCGGGGCCGAGTATGACCAACCTCGAGATAATACCGTTATGGTTTTATAACAGAAAAAGCGAGATTCCCCCGGAGGCCCTAAGATCAAGGCATATATTCCGTCAGTTGAAGCAAAATTTGATCGCGTCACGATAGTTGAAGCAAAATTTGATCCAGTATCTAGCTGTAACTTGGGCGGATGTGCATAACCGCTATTAATCGAAGATCAGGGTCGAGGACGACCAGCTAAGAGCCCCCTCGGGTTCAGTTCATTCAAATAGATTGGCGGTTAAAGCCCCGATAGATACCGATAGGGAGCCAAGGTCGATGATGGAACGATATCAACCATATGTCATTGATCGAAGAAACAATGGTTCGGGGTACAATCCTCCTCGGAATGATCGAAGAAATGATAAAGAGTAAAACTCTCGGGGACTTATGAGTAAGAATGGTTTTGATAAACATATTGCTCCCACAGAAGCACCTCGGTTATCGTAGTATAATTTCAGTTTCGATGCATCGGGGATCGTATCAGCTATCGGAAGGATCAAAGACACCACGTAGCCCAGATCTATACAAACTGATCCTTCTCAAAGAAATCTAAACTTGATGTGTAAATATCACGGCACGCATGGCTATAGGACCGAAGATTGTAGACAGCTGAGGGAGGAGGTAGCTCGATTGTTCAACGAGGGCCACCTGCGAGAGTTTCTCAGTGATCAAGCTAAGAATCACTTCAGAGAAAGTGACGCCAATAGAAAGAATGAGCAGGAAGAACCGCAACATGTAATTCATAAGATCGTTGGCAGGGTCGATGTTCCACAAGGCCTATATTCAAACGAACCAAGGTGTCGATCACCAGAGAGAAGCAGAGTCGGATCTATGTGCCCGAAGGAGTCCTATCATTCGATGACGAAGAAGCGGAGGGAATTTCTCAACCGCACAACGACGCCCTGGTAATTTCTATTTTGCTAAATAAAATTCAAGTTAAACGTGTTCTAGTGGATCTAGGTAGTTCAGAAAACATAATCAGATCGAGGGTCGTAGAGCAGCTCGGCCTGCAGGGCAAAATTGTGCCTGCGTCTCGAGTCCTAAACGGCTTCAACTTGGCAAGCAAAACAACTAGGGGGGGGGGTGATAATCCTACCAGTGAACGTGGCCGGGACCATCTGAGATACAAAATTTCTTGTCATTGAAGGCGACATAAGATATAATGCACTACTCAGGAGGCCATGGATCCACAACATGAGAGCAGTACCATCGACCCTTCATCCAATGATAAAATTCTCGACAGTGGATGGTGTGAAAACAATTTACGGGGAACAACACGCTGCATGTTTATTGAGCCCACCTCTACTTCACACTCCGTAGGAGGATGAAAAGTTGTACTTATATTTGGCAGCGTTCGAAATAGCGGTAAGTGGTGTGCTAGTTCGAGAAGAACAAGGTCCGAAATAACAATAACCATTTGGCCAACTCTTTCTGATCTTTTTGTGGATCATAATATTAAATACCACCGGTAACAGTGTTAATTCGCGGTTGAAACTGATTTGACCCAGTACTAGGGTCAGCTTGACTAGGAGTAGGTACACTTTTCCCCTCGGCCAAAGCTTTGGAATAAAGATATTTGACTTTATCTTAGTGTATCAATATGTGTCTAGCCAAAGTTCCCGTCCCCCTCCCCCCCCCCCCCAAATATTTAAAAGCTAACTCCTTGCCACAAGTTTTACACTTAGCTTTATTTCTGGAATTAGTTGAGTAAAAAATGGCCAAACAAGATATGTTTTCGTCTGTTTGGTACGTTGTCTAGAAAAAGTAGGGGCAGTAACATGAGTATTAGACGGGGCATCATTTGGATTATCACTAGTTGGGTTAACCTCAGGAGCAGGACTAATGGGTGTATCGTCATCCGGTTGAGTTTCATCAAAATATATTTCCTCCTCATCATTTTCATCAATAGCTGGATTAGAATAAAGAGCATTCATTAATTCATGGTTTAATTCTTCACCAGCTCCAATATTATGGCAAAATTGACTCTCCGTAAATTGTAATAAACTATTAGCACTATCAAGAATAGCAGATTTAGGACGGATATGGGATTTGTATCGGGGAGCCGGGGGAAGTGGCGGAGGAACAAAGTGACCACTAGATTCGCCACTCTTGGATTTTCCCCTATTTTTACCAAAAAGTCTTTTTAAGGAAGCCATCTTAATTAATCAAATAATAGAAAATAAATAAAAAAAACAAACTATAATATTAAAACATTAGAGTTGGAAGGATTTTACTGAATTGACGAACAACTTGTTGAAAATTAATTATCGTTGTAGACTTGAAGACATCGATTCACCAACTTCACAAATTTTTCACAAATTGTAACAATAACGTAAGTAATAGTAGCAATTATAGAAGAAAATTAGAGAGAGATTGATGATCTTGTGAGAAAAATGAAACAATGAGGGGGTATTAATAGTTGAAAATAGGGGAAAAGTATAACTATAAAAAGTTTGGGTTAAACCGAAGTTGGGGGGAGGAGGAGGGGGGGGGGGTTTAAATGGCTATTTTCAAAATAGCCGACGGCCAGATTTTTCAAAGCCCAACGGAAAAGTTTCTTCTTTTTTTTTGAATTTTGAACGTTGGGACCATTTAGGCCCGCCAAGGACCGGTCCGGTCCCGGTCCAAACGTTCCCGGGCCTAGCGGCCCTATAGTGAAGAACCGGCCAAAAGCCGGACCAGGCCCACGTACACGGTTCTAACCGGGTCATGCCCGTTTAGGCCTAGAAGCCCATTTGGCCCGCGGTCCCGGGCCGGTCCTGGACGGGCCCACTTGCCTCCTTTTCATTTAAAGAACAATTTTGAGGTAAGAATATCTTTGAAATTACGGAATTTTTAAATCAGAGTATAATTAATTTCCTCAGACCTTGTAAAAGCCTTTATGTCCCCAAAAACTATGTAAGCAATTTTCATAGTTATATTTAGTTCAAGCATCTAACCCGAAATACATTTTTTTAATCAGTGAAAAAATAAGAAATTTATAGTTGATCATTTAAATACTTTTATGATGAGGCTTGAATTGTAACTCGGTAGTTTTGTATTCTGCAAATGCAAGACTCATTCTCCTCATGCTTTTTGTTTTCTCGTTCCTTTCTCTTACTGATTCCTTTCCAACTGACCCCAGCCCCAAATTAAAGGATAGCGTTTTACTATTTTGATTATTTGATAAAAAGGAGAATATTTTCTTAAAGTAATATTTTCCTTGATATCCTTTTTTCATATTTGGTAACCTTATTTAAAAATTAAGCTATTTTTCACAATAAAAAGGACTTCCGCAATGCATTAGCTAAAATCATTTATCGATGGAACTGTTGTAACTCTTATTCCAAATAAGTTGCTTGAAACAATACTATAATAATAACGTAAGCTTTAGCACTCTAAAATATCGTCAAAACACTATCTCATAACCTAAACATCCACCTTGTAATATGACATATGTCATATGCTATTATACTCAACCAATAAGATGTATGTGATGACCTGATAGGCCGATTTGAGTAGTAGCCTTAATTTCCATATTCCAAGGCCACTCATAGCTTCATTTGATGTTTATTGGTTTGCATGTGTGGTCCGTGTCGTTTTCCGAAAAGCTTTTACGTAAAATTTTGAAGAAAAAGTAATTTTTGACTTGAAATGAGGTTTGAGTTGACCACGATCAACGTTTTTGGTAGACAACCTTGGATCGGTGTTTTGACGATTCTGGAAGGTTCGTATGATATTTTGGGTAAACAACCTCGGCGCATTATGTGAAAGATTGTGTAAACAATGAGTTTTCAGTTGAAATTTTGAGTTTTGATGATCGATTATTGTTATTTGATGTTATTTTGATGAGTTGAGGTAGCAAGCGAGTTTGCATGATGTTATTACACTTGTGTTCATGTTCGATTGGGAGCCCGAGGGATTGGATGAGTTTTGGATGTGTTACGGATGAGTTTGGAGCTACTGGTGCTTAGCAGTTGCTGGTGCAAGGCAGCAAGGTTGCGAGAACTTGAGCGCAATTGCGAGCCTCGCATTTGCGTTGTCAGGCTTCCAAATGGGAAGATGAGCTGGGGCTGGAATTTCGCATTTTCGAAGTAGAGTTCGCTTTTGCGCACTGAGCTGGGATCGCAACGGCAATCTCAGAGTCACATTTGCGACACAATGCATGTGAGAACAACTTCGCATTTGTGATGGAGGGGCTCTTCGCATTTGCGATTGATATGTAGTATTTGCGACTTCTGTGGATTTGATGCACTAATCCCGTTTGCGTTCCGTGTTTCGCATTTGCGGACATCACAATTGCGAACAAGAGTTTGCAATTGCGACGTCTGCAGTTTGGTAAAATATGGGAAAGTCGGGACATCTCATTTTACACCATTCTTTATCCCTAAAAACTCTAAAGGCAAATTTCGAAGAGGATTTTCTTCCCAAATTCATTGGTGAGCAACTTTAACTAGTTTTCAATCAATTTCAATTACTTTTCGTTGAATTTCATCGTCAAATCCATGAATTCCAAGGTAGAATTTCAAACCTCAAATGGAGGTCGAATTTCGAGATAAATCCATGTGAAATTAAGATTCAGACCTCAAATGGAGGTCGAATTTCGAGATAAATCACATAATAGGGCTGGGGTAAATGATAATTAGAATTTGGTCCGATTCTCGAGTTTCGACCAAGCGGACCCGGGATTGAGTTTTGTTGACCTTTTCTAAAATGATCCAAAATTAAGGCTTTTTCGTTCGTGGGTAGTTTCTAAAGCTTATTTTGGATTGTTTGTTTGATAATTGGCTAGATTCGGTTGGTTTGGAAGCTTGTTACAAGGAAAAGGTCGTGGTTGTTTGTTGAATTGATTCTGGGAAGAGGTAGTGTCGTGGTTAACCTTAACTCAAGGGAATTAGGACTTGATTGGTCTATTTGCTACTTGACATTATGTGTGGGGACGACGTATACGAAAGATGACGAGTGTACATACATTGTCATAGGTTAAGCGTGCGGGGTGGGCTATTAACTGTGTATTGTAACTACATCGTGCCTTCTTTTACTCCGTGGTACTATTCTTATCATGCTTTCAATGTTACTTGATCGTATTTGTTAAAAACATGTCTTCTTTGTCACATGCCCTTGTTTGCTACTTGTTCTGTACACCCGTATTTTTACTTGTTCTCCATTTTTACTTGTTCTATGCCTTTAAATGTCTATTTGTTTTTACTTGCTTCTATTTCGCTATGATTTGTTATATTGATTTGCCTTAGAGTAGTTACTTGTTTTGGTTCCTTTATCTTATGTTGAGTGCTATGCTGTAGTTGTTTGTAGTATTGATATTGTTATTTGGGATCGGGTCGCACGCCACAACGGATGTTGATATTATTGTTTGGAATCGGGTTGCGCGGCGCAACGGCTGTTGATATTGTTGTTTGGAATCGGGTTTCACGGCGCAACGACTGTTGATATTGTTGTTTGGAATCGGGTTGCACGGCGCAACCGGTATTGATATGGTTTTTTGGGATCGGATTGCATGCCGCAATGGATATTGATATGTTGTTTGGGATCGGGTCGCACGCCATAAATGATATTGACATGTTGTTTGGGATAGAGTTGCATGCTGCAACGGTATCGGTATTGACATGATATGTGTAGATCGGGTTGCGCACAGCAATAGAGAAGATATATTGTGAATATTATTGACTTTTGGTTCCATATCCGTGTTGTATTGTGAATTTGAGCATAAATGATATTTTGTGGCCCTCTGTTATGTATTTCTGTTCCGATTTTTATGTTAATTCTTGTTTCTGTGTTCTGCTATCGTTGTCACTTATACTCGTACAAGTTTATGGTGACTGCCTTGTTATAGCCTCGTCATTACTTCGTCGAGGTTAGGCTCGACACTTACGGAGTACATGGGGTTGGTTGTACTCATAATACACTTCTCCACTTCTTGTGCAGATTCTAGTGTTGGTCCCAGGGCGTTTAGTGGAGGCTTGCTCGGAGTATCCTTGCTCGGAGACTTGAGGTAGAGCTGCTCGGCGTTCGCAGACCCTGATGTTGGCTTGCGTAGAAAGTGAACGTTAGGCACCATCATGGCCTAGTGGTTCGAATTTCGGGTCATGCTAAGTTTATATTAGAGCACTAGATTTCCTAGGTCTCACGTGTCATGACCAAGCTTAGTAGAGTTTGGAGGATCGGCACAGAGATGTCTGTACTTATCTTCTAGAGGTTGTAAAGCTATAAAAAAAATTTACCTTCTTTCTTTCGACATCATGCGACTTTATTCTATTGCTGAAGTTAAATAATTCTGCTCTTTATTTCTCGCAGATGGTGAGGACATGCACGACATCCATTGCTGATTAGGAACCGAAGGCCCAGATTGCAGCCACTACTAGGGGTAGGGGCTAGGGCCGAAGGATTTCCAGAGGCAGAGGCAGAACTTAGGCTCGAGCATGCGCAACAACACCTATTGTAGAGCCTTAGATCGAGCAGGATGAGGAGATTCCTGTTCAGACTGTGCCAGTCGGACCAGCTCAGGTCCTAGAGGGGTTCATTGCTACCCCAGTGCTTTAGGATGCCCTAGTCTGCCTGGTTGGCCTTATGGAGAGTGTGGTCGAGGATGTTGTGTTCCCTATGGCACCAGTTGTGTCTCAAGTCGGGAAAGCAGCCCAAACTCCCGCTACTCACACTCTAGAGCAGATGGCTCGCGGATATCAGACCCTAATAGTTTTTCTAGTTGGAGCAGTTAAGCATATTATTGCTACACAGTCCGGGGAGGAATCCACGATATTAGTCGAGGGGCTGAAGAGGCTGGACAAGTTCACCAAGTTGTTTTCTATTTGTTTTAGTGGTACACCTTGTGAGGATCCTCATGAGTTCTTGGACTGTTGCCATGAGGTCTTGCACAACATGGTATAGTGGAGTCGAATGGAGTTGACTTCAGAGTGTTTCAGATGCACGGTTCTTCTAAGGAGTGGTGGCAAAAGTATGTTCGGGGCAGACCAACAAGTTCACATTCCCTTACTTGGGCTCAATTCTCACAGCTATTCTTGGAGAAGTTCATCCCCTTCACTCGGAGGGAGGATTTTCGTAGTCAGTTTGAGCGCCTCCGGCAGGGTAGCATGACTCTTACTCCATATGTGACCAAATTGGCGGATTTATCTCGTCATGCAGTTGTCTTGATCCCTTATGAGAGGGAGAAGGTGAGGAAATTTATAGGTGTCCTTACTTACGGCATCAAACTAGAGATGACCAGAGAGACCGAGGATGATATTTCTTTCACTCGAGTTGTGAAGATCTCTAAGTGGATCGAGAGGATTCATGGTCAGGGTAGGGAGGCGACATCTAAGAAGAGGCCTCGTCATGATGGTTTCAGTGGTGCCTCATTTGGAGGCAAGGTTTCAGTTGGTAGAGGTCATCCTATCAGGCCAGTTCAGTCAACGCTTCAGGTATCACATGGTGGTTCAAGTAGTCGTGGTTTTTATGGGTCTCATCATAAGCAGTTAGCCTATTGTGCACCTTTAGCTCATATCAGTGCACCATCGATTCAGAGCTATCATGGTGGTTATTCGGAAAATCAGGGTCTATCTAAAATTCAATAGCCACATCAGCAGAGAGAGTGCTTTGAGTGTGGAATTATGGGTCACATCAGGAGGTACTATCCTAGTCTTCAGAGCAGTATGATACAATCGGGTACTTATGCCATGATTCTGGCATCTCCGGTAGCACGTGTCCTCACCATCTGTGAGAGAACAGAAGACAAAAGTTTAGAATTTCGAAGTCAATAATCTCGCACGACAAGGAATCAAATGAAGCGGAATTTTCCTAACAGTTCTGTAGCCTCCCGAAGATATGTACAGACGTCTCCATACCGATCCGCGAGACTCTTATAAACCAGCTTGTGACTCACGACTCCTATAATCCCAGAGCTCTGATACCAACTTGCCACGACCCAATTTATCCCTCCGTAAGTTCTTGTGCAGCACCTAGTCTCTACGACTAGGTAAGCCTAACACATTGCGGAAAAAGAAACAAAAACATGAACATTAATTACTAACAGTAACAATAACTAAATAAGCAATTGAATGCCACTCGGCATATACAATTATCACTTCAGAAACGTATGAAAAAATTCTCAAAACCTGGAAAACCCGCAAGTCACAAGCTAATAAGAAGTCATAACTGTTCTATACATCATTTCTACAGAAAGAGGGAGAAATGAACATAGGGGGACAGAGGGGGACTCCGAGTATCTGCGGGCGCGGGCAGATGTACCTTGAAGTCTCCGATAAGCAACAACGACTACAACTAGTGATGAGGCTGGTACGATGAACCTGGATCTGCACACGAAAAATATGTGCAGGAAAGGGCGTGAGTACTGCACAATGGTACCTAGTAAGTGCTTAGCCTAACCTCGGTCGAGTAGTGACGATGTCAGGTTAGGGCCCTATTGATATAAATATGATGAAATAAGACAGAATGAAATATCGCAGTAATGATAGATACGAAAATCTAACAGATATAGAATAAATGAATGAAAACAGCTCATAACACAGTGATAACAACAGGGGATCTCCCGAGATACCGTCGTCCCAAAAGTAAATGTGCAGGGGGATCTCCCAGAATACCATTACGTAGTCCCAAAGTAAATATGCAGAACATGGGGATCTCCCGGAATACTGTTCCGTAGTCCCAAAGAAAATATGCAGTGCAGAGGGATCTCCCAGAATACCGTTCCGTAGTCCCAAAGTAAATATGCAGCTCAACCAATAGAAATAATAGTTACAGCAGGGAACACTACGATTTAGACTTAGTTCAAGTCAAAGAAAGCAGGTAATTTCACTGAACATGCTGCACAGAGTTCAAATAGGCAGTTAAAACACGTAGGCATGCTATTCTAACTAAGCAGGATAGTTACATATGCTAGTATAGTTCAAATAGGAAGAAAATAGGTTATGACTTAATGAAAAATAGGAGTTTACAACAAATAGCTTGTGTTCGTCACCTCACGTACACGGAGCCCATATATTAAAACAATACCAAATCCAAAGGGGAGTTCCCCCACACAAGGTTAGGCAAGCCACTTACCTCGAACCAAGCTCAATTCAATCCGAAATAATGCTCTTTCCACGAATATCTGACTCCGAATGTCCCAAATCTAGCCAAAACCAATTACATAAAATAAATATAACGACAAGAATCTAATCTAGTTATAGAAATCAAAGCTAAGGCAAGAAATTGGAAAATCGCTCAAAAAGCCTCCCCAGGCCCACGTTTCGGAATCAGGTAAAAGTTACAAAATATGATCACGCAGTCACTCATGAGTCTAACCATACCATATTTACTCAAATCCGATAAAAAAATCTAGATCAAAACCCCAAAATTTGGCCTAAGAACTTTTCTCAAAGTTTTCCAATTTTTCACCCCAAATCCGAAATTAATGATGGAATCAAGCATAGATTAGTGGGATATAACCAAAAAGGAGTCAGGAATCATTACCCAATAATTTCTTCTGAAAGTCTCTCAAAATGTCTCCTTCTACCGAGCTCTCAATCCAATTTTCAAATATGAACTGAAAACCCTCGTTTTGAAATTTAATTCTGCCCAGGTACGTTCTCCTTCGCGAACGCGATGAACAATCTCTTACTGACCCAGAATTCTTCCTTCAGGAACGCGAGGGGCCTCTCGTGAACGCGTACCTTTCACTGACTGTCCCTACGCGAATGCGGGAACCTCTTCGCGAACGCATAGGCTTAATGCCTGAAGCTCCCTCTTGCCCATTCCTCTATGCGAACACGAGGACCATATTGCGAATGCGTAGGCTTAAGGTTCCACATCTTCGCGAACGCGGAAGCAACATCGTGATTGCGAAGAACAACTCAGCAGCCTTTTTCCAGATGCTCTACACGATCGCGAAACCTCTCTCGCGAACACGATTAAGGATTTTCTACAGCAAAAACACCAGAAATCTGCTATCTCTCAAGTCCAAAAACTAGTCCATTAAGCACCCGAAACATACCCGAGTCCCCCGAGACCTAAACCAAACATACCAGCAAGTCCTAAAATGCCATACGAACTTTGTCGAGCCCTCAAATCAAATCAAACATCGCTAAATTCACGAATCACTCTCCAATTAAAACTTAAAGGACTTGAAACTTTCAAATTCGACAATTGATGCCGGAACCAACCAAACCACGTTCGATTGACCTCAAATTTTGCACACCAAGTGATAACAACACTATGGACCTACTCCAACTTCTGGAATCAGAATCCGACCCGGATATCAAAAATTCTACTACCGGCCCAAAACTCAAAAAATTTGACTTTCGCCATTTCAAGCCTAAATGAGCTACGAACGTCCAAAACACAACCAGACACGCCCCTAGGCACAATATAACCCAACAAAGCTAACGGAATTGACAGAACTCCATTCTAAAGTCGTCTTCACATAGTTCCGCATACTGTCCAAATTCGAAGTCGTAAGCCTTCGTTTAGGGACTTAGTGTCCCAAAACACTCCAAAAACCAAAACGAAACCTCCTGCCAAGTCACAATAGCAGATATAGATACAGGGGAAGCAGTTAATAGGGGATTGGGGCTCTCACTCTCAAAATGACCATCCGGGTCAATACATCCTCCCCCTTTTAAACAATCGTTCGTTCTCGAACGAGCATAGAGACATACCTGAAGTGGTGAAAAGATGAGGATAACGGATGTGCATGTCGTGCTCGGTCTCCCAAGTCGCCTCCTCGACTAGATGACCTCGCCACTAAACCTTTACTGATGCAATGTTCTTTAACCTCAGCTTTCGAACCTGCCTGTCCAAGATTGCAACTGGCTCCTCAACATAGGATAGATCCTTGTCCAACTTGAGTTAGCTAAAATCCACCACATGAGATGGATCGCCGTGGTACTTCTGGAGCATTGAAACATGAAATATCGGATGAACTCATGCTAGGCTAGAGGTAAGGCAAGCTCATAGGCAACCTCCCCAACACGCCGCAACACCTCAAAGGGACCAATAAACCTCGGGCTGAGCTTTCCCATCTTTCCGAACCTCATAACGCTCTTCATACTCGAGACCCGAAGCAAGACACGCTCTCCAACCATGAACGCCATATTGCGAAACTTCCGGTCCGCATAAGTCTTCTGTCTGGACTAGGCTGTGCGAAGTATATCCTGAATCGCCTTAACCTTCTCCAGGGCATCCTGAACCAAGTCTGTACCCAATAATCTATTCTCGCCTGGCTCAAACCAACCCATTGGGGACCGATACCGCCTACCATACAAAGCCTCATATGGTGCCACCTGAATGCTGGACTGATAACTATTGTTGTAGGCAAACTCAGCAAGTGGCAAGAACTGATCCCAAGAACCCCCAAACATCATCACACAGGCACAGAGCATATCCACAATAATTTGAATAGTGCACTCGAACTGCCCGTCCGTTTGAGGCGAAATGCTGTGCTCAACTCCACTCGAGTACCCAACTCGTGCTGTACGGCTCTCCAGAACCATGATGTAAACTACGTACCCCGGTCAGAGATAATTGATACCGGCATGCCATGACGTCTGACAATCTCACGGATATAAACTCGAGCTAGCTACTCGGATCAATAGGTGGTCATCACAGGAAGGAAATGTGCTGACTTGGTCAGCCTATCCACAATCACCCAAATTGCATCAAACATCTGCTACGTCCATGGGTGTCCAAAAACGAAATCCATAGTGATCCGCTCCCGATTCCATTTCGGAATCTCTAACTTTAGTTGCTCGCAATTTAGGCACCGAGCAACATACTCCATTATGTCCTTCTTCATCCTACGCCACCAATAATGCTACCTCAAGTCCTGATACATCTTCGCGACACTGGAATGAATAGAGTACCGCGAGCTTTGAGCCTCCTAAAGAATCAACTCACACAAACCATCTACATTAGGCACACATAGCCTGCCATACATCCTCAATGCAGCATCATCCCCAATACTGACCTCCTTAGCATCACCGTGCTTGAGCGTGTCCTTAAGGACAAGCAGATGGGGGTCATCATACTGGCGCTCCCTGATACAATCATAAGGAGAAGATCAAGAGACCACACGAGCCAATACTAAACTAGGCTCAAAAATATCAAATCTTACAAACTGGCTTGCTAAGGCTTGAACATCTAATGCCATGGGCCTCTCTGCTGCTGGTAGATATGCTAAACTCCCTAAACTCTCTGGTTGGCAACTCAAAGCATCGGCTACCATATTGGCCTTCCCCGGGTGGTAGGAAAATGGTAATATCATAATCCATGAGCATCTCTAACCACCTTCTCTGACGCAAATTAAGATCCTTCTACTTGAACAAATGCTGCAAACTCCGGTGATCAGTGTAGATATCACAAAGGACACCGTACAAATAGTGCCTCCAAATTTTCAAGGCATGAACAATAGCAGCTAACTCAAGGTCGTGGACAGGATAGTTCTTTTCATGTATTTTCAACTATCTGGACGCTAGGCAATCACCCTATCGTCCTGCATCAACACCGCGCCGAGGCCAACTCGCGATGCATCACAATAAACTGTATAAGACCCCGAACCTGAAGGCAACCAATACTGGGACTGTAGTCAAAGCTGTCTTGAGCTTATGAAAGCTCTCCTCACACTCCTCTGTCCATCGGAATGGAGCACCCTTCTGGGTCAGCCTAGTCATAGGCGCTACAATAAACGAGAACCCCTCGACAAATCGACGGTAATATCCCACCAAACCTAGGAAGCTTTGGATCTCCGTAGTTGAGGATGGTTTGGGCCAACTCTACACTGCTTCCAATTTCATTGGATCCACCTTGATCCCTTCACTCGATACCACGTGACCCAAGAATGCCAAGGATTCTAACCATAACTCACATTTTGAGAACTTTGCATATAATTTCTTTTCTCTCAAGGTCTGAAGCATTGTCCTAAGGTGCTGCTCATGATCTTCCCGACTCCGGGAGTACTCCAGAATGTCATCAATAAAGACAATGATGAACGAGTCAAGATAAGGCCAAAATACAGTGTGCATCAAATGCATAAATGCCGTTGGGGCGTTGGTCAGCCCAAATGACATGACAAGGAACTCATAATGACCATACCGAGTCCTGAAAGCACTCTTCGGGATAGCCGGATCCCGAATCTTTAACTGATGATAACCGGAACGCAAGTCAATCTAGGAAAACACCCTACCACCCTGTAACTGATCAAATAAATCATCAATATGAGGCAATGGATACCGGTTTCTCACTGTGACTTTGTTCAACTGGCGATAATCAATGCACATACGGATAGAACCATTCTTTTTCTTCAAAAACAATTTAGGAGCACCCCAAGGTGACACACTGGGCCGAATAAATCCCTTATCAAGCAATTCCTGTAACTGTTCCTTCAACTCCTTCAACTCCTTCAACTCAAGAGGGGCCATACAATAAGGAGGAATATAGATGGGTTGTGTGCCCGGCAACAAATCAATGTCTCTGTCGTGCGACATTCCCAGAAGATTAGCTGGAAACATATAAGGGAAATCCCTCATTAATAGGACTAAATCATCTTTAGGGGTATTAATAATGACATCTGTCACATAGGCTGGATACGTGTCACACCCCTTCTCAACCATTCGTTGAGCTTTAAGAAATGAAATAACTCTCCTGGAAGTGTAATCTAAGGTACCCCTCCATTCTTATCGCGGTAAACCTGGCATAGCCAGCGTCATGGTCTTGGCGTGAAAATCAAGAATAGCCTAATGGGGTGACAACCAGTCCATGCCCAAGATAATATCAAAATCTACCATGTTGAGCAATAATAAATCGGCTCTGGTCTCAAAACCACTAAGAGTAATAAAAAATGACTGATTCATGCGGTCTGCAACAAGAGAATTTCCCACAAGAGTAGACACATAGATAGGGGAACTCAAAGAATCCCGAGATACGCCCAATACCTGTAATGAGAGAATCGGAAGCAATGGCCTTTGTACTAGCAGGAAAGGCATTGTATCTAGCCTGGACTCCCCCTCTAGGGCAACCTCTACCACCCCGACCTCCACCTCGGGCTAGCTGAGCAGGTGGGGCGGCAGCTGGTACTATAATCGTAGCCTGAGGACCTAGTGGAGCACGTTGTGGCTGAGAAGTCTGTGGAGGTGCACCCCTCCTAAGTCTGGCAATGCCTTACCAAATGACGAGTGTCGCCACACTCAAAACAAGCTTTGGGAGGACGTGGCAGCTGGACTGGCTTGGGCCAGGTCTGCTGGACTGACATCTGATAGCACCCAATGTAGGAGGCACACTAGATACTGGAGGTGCATAATAAAGCTCCTGAGGTCTAGGAGGAGCTGGAATACCACTAGCGGCTGGAAGAGCTGAATAAATGGGGCGACTTACATAACCCCTACAATGACGAACTGCAGTTGGGGCATGAGCACTAGAATAATGGTTCAACTCTCGAGACCTCTTCTTTCCTCCCTATCTCGAGCAAGCACGCCCTCCACTCTCCTAGCAATACTCACCACCTGCTGATATGAGATATCCATCTCCACCTCCTGGGTCATGCTAGTCTTGATGCTGGGAATGAGTCCCTCAATAAACCAACGTACCCTCTCTCGAACAGTAGAAACCAAGGCCGGTGCATGTATAGCCATGTCACTGAAACGGACTACATACTCTGAAACAGTCATAGCACCCTGGCGCGACTACTCAAACTCCATGCACCATGCATCCCTGAGGCTCTGAGGAACATACTATCTCAAAAAAATATCCAAGAACTGAGTCCATGTAAGGGAAGCTGCCTCAGCCGGACTGTCCAACTCGTAAGTACGCCACAACTGATAGGCTGCTCCTCGAAGCTGAAAGGCAGTGAAAGAAACCCCACTCGACTCTGCTATGCCCATAGTGCGGAGGATACGATGGCACTCCTCCAGAAATCCCTAAGCATCCTCTGATGCTAGACCACTGAATGTAGGAGGGTCGTACTTCTTGTACCTCTCGGGTGGTATCGGTATAATCTCTAGAATCTGATCAACCTGAACCCGTTGCTCTGGGGTGTGGGCGGTGGGAGTTTGTGCTCCTCCCCCTGCCTGAGATGTGGCTGGAGTAATAGGAATCAACCCTGCCTGAGCCAGAGTGTTGTACATGCTTATGAACAGTGTAAGGGGCTCCAGAAGAGCTAGAGTATTAGTAGTAGGCGTATCAGGTGCCAGTTCTCCAAGTGGAGCTACTAGTGGCTCCTCTGTAGCAGCTCACTCGGGTGCTCTGGCAACACCACGTGGGCGTCCTCAGCCTCTACCCCGGCCTTGGCCTCAGGCAACTCTAGCAGGGGGCACGGGTGCCAGGTCATCTCTAGTAGCACGTGTCCTCACCATTTGTGAGTAGAAGACAAAAGTTTAGAATTTCGAAGTCAATAATCTCGCAAGACAAGGAATCAAATGAAGTGGAATTTTCCTAACAGTTCCATAGCCTTCCGAAGATAAGTACAGACGTCTCCATATCGATCCACGAGACTCTAATAAACCGTCTTGTGACTCATGACTCCTATGAACCTAGAGCTTTGATACAAACTTTTCACGACCCCATTTCTCCCTCCATGAGTTGTCGTGACATCACCTAGTCTCTATGACTAGGTAAGCCTAACACTTTGCGAAAAAAAGAAACAAAAACATGAACATTAACTACTAATAGTAACAATAACTAAATAAGGACCTGAATGCCACTCGACATATACAATTATCACTTCAGAAACCTACAAAACAATTGTCAAAACCCGAAAACTCGCAAGTCACAAGCTACTAAGAAGTCTTAACTATTCTATACATCATTCTACAAAAAGAGGGAAAACTAAACATAGGGGGATAGAAGGGGACTCCGAGGATCTGCCGGTGCTGGAAAATGTACCTTGAAGTCTCTAATAAGCAGCACCGTCTACAACTAGTGATGAGGTCGGTACGATGAACTTGGATCTGCACACAAAAAACGTGTGCAGGAAAGGGCGTGAGTACTCTACAATTATACACAGTAAGTGCCAAGCCTAACCTCGATCGAGTAGTGACGAGGTCAGGTTAGGGCCCTATTGGTATAAATATGATGAAATAAGACAGAATGAAATATTGCAGTAAGGATAGATACGAAAATCTAACATAGATGGAATAAATGAAAGAAAATAACTCATAACACAGTGATAACAATAGGGGATCTCCCGAGATACCGTCTGGTAGTCCCAAATATAAATCTGCAGGGGGATCGCCCGGAGTACCGTTCCGTAGTCCCAAAGTAAATATGTAGAATATGGTGATCTCTCGAAATACCGTTCCGTAGTCCCAAAGTATATTAGCAGTGTAGGGGGATCTCCCGGGATACCGTTTCGTAGTCCCAAAGTAAATATGTAGCTCAACCAATAGAAATAACAGTTACATCAAGGAAACTAACGGTTTAGACTAAGTTTAAGTCAAAGAAAGTAGGTACTTACACTAAACATGCTGCACATAGTTCAAATAGGCAGTAAAAACACGTCAGGCATGCTATTCTAACTAAGCAGAATTGTTACATATGCTAGTGTAGTTCATATAGGAAGAAAACATGTTATGACTTAATGAAAAATGGGGTTTTACAACAAATATCCCGTGTACGTACTCATCACCACATGTACACGGCGCCCGCGTATCAAAACAATTCCATAACCTAAGGGGAGTTCCCCCACACAAGGTTAGGCAAGCCATTTACCTTGAACCGAGCTCAATTCAATCTGAAGCAATTCTCTTTTCACGAATATCCAACTGTGAATGGCCCAAATCTATCCAGAACCAATTACATAAAATAAATATAACTACAAGAAACTAATCTAGTTATTGAAATCAAAGCTAAGGCAAGAAATTGGAAAATCGCTCAAAAAGCCTCCCCGGGCCCACGTCTCGGAATCGTGTAAAAGTCAAAAAATAAGAACACCCATTCACTCACGAGTCTAACCATGCAAAATTTACTCAAATCTTATACAAAAATCTTGATCAAAATCCCAAAATTCGGCCTAAGAACTTTTCTCAATTTTTCCCAATTTTCACCCCAGATCTGAAAATAATGATGGAATTAAGCATAGATTAGTGGGATATAACCATAAAGGAGTTAGGAATCATCACCCAATAACTTCCTCTTAAGTCTTTCGAAATTTTGCCTTCTACCGAGCACTCTATCAAATTTTGTGAAATGAACTCAAAACGCTCATTTTGAACTTTAAATTCTGCCAATGTACGTTCTTCTTCGCGAACGCGACATCACCATTGCGAACGTGATGAACAATCTCTTACTGACCCAGAATTCCTCCTTCGCAAATGCGAGGGGCCTCTCACGAATGCGTACCTTTCACTGACTGACTGTCACGACCCAAACCGAAGGGCCGCGACGGGCACCCGGTGCCTTATTCAACCGAGTACCAACGTAACATATCTTTCTTATTATACTATCATGGGAAAATGAGCTAGAACACCCGTCATGAGATAACAAAAATAAAACATAAGGGAATACTCAACATATGATGACCCAACATGATATACAAACTTATACATGTGACATACGGGCCTATAAGGTCGACATGATCTTTTGTAAACTCAAAACATAGGCCGACAAGGCCATACAAGTATTCATACACCTGACATCTGTCTACAAGCCTCTAAGAGTACATAAAATCATAAAGGTCGGGACAGGGCCCCGCCATACCAATCAATACATATCCAAAGCATACTGACCAAATAGGCAACTCCGGAGCAAGTGGAGTGCACCAACACCTCCGCTGAGCTGATAGCCTACTAGGAAGACTGTCAACCAATCAATCGGGAACTGCGGGCATGAAATGCAGTGTCCCCAGGCAAAAGGGACGTCAGTACAAATAAAGTACCGAGTATGTAAGGCAGGAAAGCATGAACAAGAACAGTAATGTAAAGAGAGATAGAGGAGATACAACCTGTAACATCTGAGTGCCTCTGGGGGCTACTGACATGAAATGCATAATACATATATATACATAAACTTTTAAAAAGATACGCCTCTATGGGCATCATCATCATCATATCGTACCCGGCCTCAAAGAGGACTCGGTAAAAACGTACCTGGCCATCATAAGGATCGGTAGAGTCGTACCCGGCCACGTGGAGCTCGGTAAACCCAACTGATCAGTGGTTGCACAATAGGTGTCGTACCCGGCCGACTATAACGTGGCTCGGTAGAGTAAAATAGATAGTATATATAATGCATGCTAGACTCATGAAATCACGGTCTAAACCTTTTGGAGTGATTTAAGAACATTATGGACATCCATTCCCTCAATATGAAGCTTAGTAGGATTCAAGGATCATACACACTTGTTTAGAATAATTTTATAAGGAAAGAACAATATGGACAACCTTAGTTGCTAGGAGTAGATCCGTTATGAAATAGCGTATTCAGTTCACTTTAGATCATGCCAAAAGAAAGAAGGAAGTGCCTTAACATACCTTAAACATGTTGAGTCCTTAATACCTTCCAAGCAACTCTTCAAACAGGTCAACTCGATCTATCATAGCATAAGGAGATTCAAAATCAGTGTTGTTCAAGGCTAAGTCTGTAACTTAAGCTAGTAGCTCGTCTACGTAAATTCGGGCAGCATCTCCCTTGTAACAAGGGCCTCCTCCAATACCATATACCAACATCAACAGCCAGGGAAGTCCAGCAACCTATAAATATCAATAACAAGACACCATATAACAACAACAAGTCACAACTACTTCACGACGAGCGGCAAGCTCTGATTGGAATCTGTATAACCCATATCACCCCTTATAGACTTCTTATATTAAGTTAACAGTATCATTAACATGATAATGAGTCATTCATCAATGATTCCATCCTTATACCATATATTTATAACAAAGGAAACAATACTCAACTCCAACTATCTTCAATTAGTAACTTTATTCACTAGTTCATGTCTACTGCATCCATTTAACTTAATCAACATCAAGATAACCTTAAGCACTTGCAAGAACACAATACACACACCTCCTACAGTAACTTCAAGTCGAAATCCAAGTTATATTCAGCTCATAACAACCCTCAATAGCAATACAACACCATAGAAGTGACTTAAGCTAATCCAAGTACTATCTTGTAGTTTATCATCCTAACAACTTAACCAACATACAAGAAAGCTTAAGCACAATTATTAGGCTGTTATACTCACCTTAGCTAGTAGCAACAACTTGGAATTTCAGCAAAACACAGCCCACAACAATCCTCAATGACAACACAACCTCAAAGAGGTGTTGTTCTTCTCTAGAACTAAGTTTTGATGTTGAAATATGGTGTAATCACTTTGGAATCACTTCAAACCCTTGTGGTATCGGATTAGAATGGTTAGGAGAAGTTTGGAGACGAAGTTGAATTGAAAATGAGTTAAAAATAGACGTCCCAATCGTTTATAAAGTGAAGTAGGTCGACCACCGCCTAAGTGGGTCCCACTGGGAGCTGCTTGCGCGGTCTATCAAAAACGTGAATATCTCTCTACTCCGATATCGTATCGACAAACGGTTTAATACGTTAGAAACTAGACTCGTAGATCTTAAATTTGGTAGGTAGATCACCCCATAATTCCAAGTGAGAAAAGCTCATCTACATTTGACCAAATTTTCAGCAAAATTATGAATGTAACTTGTGATGACCTTTGCCAACTCTTGTTCCACAATTTGCTTGCCTTCAAAGCGTAGCAAATGACTATCATACGACTAAATTAACTCATAGCATAACCTCCTTATCATGTTAAGAACTCTAGTCTCACCCCAAAGTACATGTTATAACATTCCAAACTTGTCGACTTTCGACGAAACTTATTCTTCAATTGGTTTAGCTTCTAAACTTTCCAACCCTCTTGGTACTCGTTATTCATGATCTTAAATATTTGTAACCTCCAAGGTAACATTATTAACTTACTTTATTTGCTTCCAAATATAATCTCATTTTCGAGCTTACATCAATGGCTTATGACGTACTCTCACGTATGAAAATGTGGGGTATAACACTGACCCTTTGCGAACGCAGGAACTTCTTCGCGAACGCGTAGGCTTAATGCCTGATGCTCCCTCCGCCCCGTTCCACTATGCGTACGCGAGGACCATATCGCGAACGCGTAGGCTTAATTTTCCACATCTTTGCGAACGCGGAAGCAACATTGCGAATGCGAAGAACAACTCAGCTGCCTTTCCCAAATGCTCTACACGATCGCGAGACCTCTCTTGCGAACGCGATGAAGGATTTTCTGCAACAAAATCACCAAAATCTACTATCTCTCAAGTCCAAAAACTAGTCCGTTAAGCACCCGAAATACAGCCGAGGCCACCGGGACCTCAACAAAACATACCAACAAGTCCTAAAATGCCATACAAAATTAGTCGACCCTCAAATCACATCAAACAATGCTAAACTCACAAATCACCCTCCAATTCAAACTTAAAGAACTTGAAACTTTCAAATTCGACAATCGATGCCGAACCAACCAAACCATATCCGATTGAAATCAAATTTTGCACACAAAACATAATCAGAACTACGGACCTACTCCAATTTCCGGAATAGGTATCTGACCCCGATATCAAAAATTCCACTATCGGCCCAAAACTCCAAAAATTCGACTTTCGCCATTTCAAGCCTAAATGAGCTACGCACCTCCAAAATACAATCCAGACACGCCTCTAAGCCCAAAATCACCCAAAGAAGCTTACAGAATTGACGAAACTCCATTCCGAAGTCGTCTTCAAATAGTTACGACTACAATCTAAATTCTAAGACTTAAGCCTCCGTTTAGGGACTAAGTGTCCCAAACACTCCATAATCAAAAATAAAACGTCCTGGAAAGTCACAATTGTAGAAATAGATGTAGGGGAAGCAGTTAATAGGGGATCGGGACTCTAACTCTCAAAACAACCGGCTGGGTCATTACAAATGTGATTCTCGACATGGGTTGGTTGTAAGCATATCATGCTATTTTAGATTATCACGCCAAGACCGTGAAATTAGCCATGCTGGGGTTGCATCAATTGGAGTGAGAGGGACTCCTGGTCATTCCACTAGTAGGGTCATTTCATATGTGAAGGCTCGGTGTATTGTCGAGAAGTGGTGTCTGGCGTACTTGGCCTCTATCCCTGATTCCAGTTCGGAGGTTCCTTCCATGGATTCGGTTCCGGTTGTGCGTGTGTTCCTAGAGGTGCTTCTTACAGACATGGCGGGCATGCCACCTAATAGGGATATAACCTTTTGCATGACTTGGTTCCGGTCACACGAACCATTTCTATTCCACCATACCGTATGGCCCTAATTGAGTTGAAATAATTGAAGGAACAGTTGCAGGATTTTCTTGATGAGGGACTCATTTGACCTACTGTCTCGCCTTGGGGTGCACCGATGTTGGTTTTGAAGAAGAAGGATGGATCGATGTGGATGTGCATATATTATCGGTAGTTGAACAAGGTCACCATCAAGACAAAGTACCCATTGTCGAGGATTGATGACTTATTGGACAAGCTTCAAGGTGCCAAGGTGCTTTCCAAGATTGATTTGAGGTCTCGCTACCATTAGGTCAAGATTAGGGCATCAGATGCACCTAAGATAGTTTTCAGACTTGGTATGGTGACTACGAGTTTTTGGTAATGTCATTTGGCTTGACTAACGACCCAACAACTTTTATGGATTTCATTAACCGGGTGTTCAAGCCTTATCTGGATTTCTTTGAGATCGTCTTCATTGATGATTTTTTGGTTTACTCCTACAGATGAAAGGATCATGAGCAACATCTGCAAATCGTACTTATGATTTTGAGGCTTCGTCAGTTATATGCCAAGTTTTCAAAGGGTGACTTCTAGTTGGACTCAGTTGCTTTTTTGGGCCATGTTGTATCTTCTGAGGGCATTAAGGTGGATCCTAAGAAGATTGAGGTAGTTCAGAACTGGCCTATAGCTACTTCTGTTGACATCCAATTTTGTCCCTCCTTTCTTCCAATTTATTTTCTTGAGCTTTTAAGTTATTAATTATTTAAATACCTTATTTTTGTCAGTACTACTATTATTAGCATTTCTATTAATATTAATTTGATCTTAGCATTAGTGTTAATATTATTACTATGACTACGATCAACATTTTTATTAGTATTATTATTATTATTTTACCATGAAATTATTACTATTATTATTAAGATTACTATCCTTGTCGTTATTACTATTACTATTACAATTTCATTTCTATTACTATTTTTATTTCTATTATTATTATTATTATTATTATATTATTATTATTACTATTAGTATTTACTTAATATTATATAATACATTTGAAAGAACTAATTAAATTAAATTTAGGAGCCCAAAGAAATATTAGGAAGAAAGAAATTTCAGGACCATTTCAAGCCCAAATTTCGGCCATCGGCTAGCCCATGACTCAGCCAACCAAATCACGCCCAAATGAAATCCTCCACTTTAGCCCAAACAGTATAACCCTCTAGTTGTCTTCTTCTCCCCTTTTCCTCTTCTAGACTAAACTCCATGGAACCTCAGCCATGGACAGATTTTGTTTACTCCATTTTTGTGCAAAGGGTACTTCTAACAGAGTGCATTGTTGCTCAATCTCTCCAAAAATGCTCTTCTCTCTCATACAATTGTCCTTGAAGATACGGTCAAAGCAAAGAGTCAAAAAACCTTTTTCAGGAAATCTGATTTGATAAACGGCTCTATTGAAAATCCTAACCCGTGACCCTCTCTGATCCTCCATTATTGAATTTTAAAACTCAATCCCTAATCCTGAAATTTATTCCTATAAATACCACTGAGATCTATAAGTTTTGGGTGACATCACGAGGAAGACCAAAAAGAAAAGAACACTTAGCTTTTCAATCCTTCAACACTTCAGTCACGAACGAGTTTCGCCACTCCACTCTCTAAAGCTTTCCGACAACTTCTTCTACTTTCACTTTCGTTTATTCATTCTCTTAGTTGATCCTTCACTCTAAAGGGACGACTTTTGGATTAATTTCCTTGAATGTGATCTTGTCCGCGAAAGAGAAGTAGATCCAAAGCCGAGAGCTATACCCCAGTCTCACTGCCCAACAATAGATAAACTCCGACCATTTCTGATTTTGTTCTTTCACTTAAGGAATTGGTGTTTGCTTAGAAAAACATGTCTTAGGTTTTACTTTCCGTGGCTGCATTAGAGTAGGTTGGTAAAATTTTGATATTGTTGTGTAATAAGAAATGTCATTATTTAAGCTCATGTTGTACTCAGATTCATTTTTGTGATCAAACCATGTTATTAGTTAATATTCAAGAGTCATGTCATTTGGATGTAATCTTGACCTCCTATTCATTTATTTTTTTTCTGCTTAGACTTATGTGTTTGATGTAGACGATTAAATACTGAAGACAATGAACACCAAGACCCACGAATAGATTTTCTCCTTGAGAAACTTGAAGTCATTTACGTTAGAATCTTGACAAAAGATGTTAGTAAATTCCCCATGTTAAATCTGTTTGTCTTGTGTTTTTTGGAAGTTTATGATTTATAATCCATGTTAACAGAATGTTAGAGTTTATTTGTAGCAATCTGTTATTTTAAGGTCTTGATTAGAACTTGTATTCTCTTTTTACACTAAAAGAATGCCATCATACTTTCAAACCTATTTTTAAAACATTATTTTGATGTTAGAATATTCATGTCACTAAATTACTTGTTCTCTTTTAAAAAGGGGTATTTGCATGACTGCTTTTCTATTCGCTCATTTGAAGAACTAGAAATATTACTTTAGGTTTTTTAAAAAAAAAAATAGACATCATGTCTTTGTACTTTTATATGTTAGTTTGAATATCCAGAAAGTTTCTCTTTATGTGAAGTGGAAATAGTACTTAGTTCTTTCCATAAACATGTTGAGTAGATACCAATTTGTAAAGTTTTAAGTGGTCTTCCCTGTTTGTGATCATCGACAGTGGGTGCATCTTGGTAGGACTAGTAGATTTATTTTCAGTACATTTGATGTCCCTGCTTATTTAGGAGTTAAAGATAAAACCTGTTAGCATGTGTTTGTTGAACAAAGAATGGTTTTTGCTGCTGTCATCTCCTATGTACCTTTAAGAGTCATGTTTAACTATTGTTAATGGCATTAAGGAAGGAAGTGTAAATCCCACTTTATTTTTTAGGTTGATCCAAAAGGGAAAAACTTCAAATAGGCACTTAGAGTGCTGTTTTAAAGAAGAATTGCTCATATGTAGTATACTACTGTTTCGTTCTAGTTCGTGGAATATTTCATATTTAAGGAGATAATTGCCATTCTTTACTTGTATGTTTCATTGTCACATATATTAAGAATATTAAGTTTTCTTCTCTAATTCTCTTTTCTCATTTTCTTTGCATGTGCACTTGGAGCAAAACCGGAGTATCACTCGAGACTCAACGCCACCCGAGCATGGTGTCATCGCATCCCATACCGTCTTCCACAGAGTGCACAAGATAGCAAGAAAGCAAGCGAAACGCTTGGGGGCGCCTATGGTGTCCTTCTTTTATTTCTTTTGCCATTTCATTGTATCTTACTTTTTATTTATGTGTTTTGAGGCTTATCCCTATTTTGAGTTTTTTGTAGCTTATTATTAACATTAGAGTAAATAGCTATGTGTTAGTAAATCACATAGTATCTCCAATCTAATTGTAACGACAAAAAACCAACCCTGTTATGATTGCGCCTATCATGGCACTAGGCAGGCCGACACATTGTCACAACAAATCAATATTTTAACTTCAAAGATAATCCCAAAGATATTTAGTATAAAACCTTCATAAGGTGCTCAAATCAAAACAAAAGTGCAGAAAAGAAAGCCCGACATCATGGTGTCACTAGTCATGAGCATCTACTACAATTTGTCTGACAATATCGAGACTAACGTAGTCTGAAAAATAATTAAATACAACTAAAGGAAAGATAAGAGGGAGAAGAGCAGGGCTGCGATCGCCTGGCAGCTACCTTGCTATCTCTGAGAAAATCTGCAACTGGAATAGTCAACAGCCGCTACCGGGTCCACATACGCCTGGATCTGCACACAAGGTGCAAGGAGTAATGTGAGTACGTCAATTCAGTAAGTAACAACAGTAAATAAAGGCTGAGAAGTAGAGAGGAGCAATAATGCATGTAAAGGCCATATCATAAACTCAGTAAAATACAACATGCTTTTAAAATTATCGTTTGAATCAAATCAGCTTATTTAAATCCAGTTCCAGTAAATCCATTGCAAAACATCTTTCAATAATTTTAGAAAAAAGGTTCAATGCAAAAGAGAGTAAAATGATGAAATCATAAACAGCCCTTCGGGCAAACATCTCTCGTATACAGCCCTTCGGGTAAACCTCGCCATCACTCATGTACAGCCCCTCGAGCAAACCTCACCATCGCTCATGCCTCCCAGTCACTCAGCACTCCGCACTCGGCACTCGCACTCAATAGGTACCTGCGCTCACTGGGGGTTTGAAGACTCCGGAGGGGCTCCTTCAGCCCAAGCTCTAACAAGCCAATCATGGCATAAATCAATCAGGCCCCCGGCGTCCCTCAGCCATGAATCAGTAAAAATATGTTGCGGCGTGCAGCCCGATCCCACCCTCAGCCTCACTCAGTCATAACCTCTCCAGCCTTTCGGGCACTCAGAAAAACAAGGTATTCAACCCAGAAAACATTTATACGACGCATCAAAACGGAGTAATAAAGATTGAGTTATGCAATAAATAAGTATCAACATGACTGAGTATAGATTTCCAATCGAAAACAATGAGAGAATAGTAATAAAGGACATCTAAGGGTCCAAACAACACTGGCATAAGGCCTAAAACATTGCATCCAACCTGATTTACAGAAATTCTTTCTAAAACACGTACGAAGCATGTAGTTTCAACAAAAAATTCAACTTTACAGTAGATACGGGATGGACCAAATCACAACCCCCAATGGTGCACGCCCACACGCCCGTCATTTAGCATGTGCGCCACCTCAATACCATCAGTATGTGTTAAAGGAATGAATTCCACAATATGCGAATTCCGCACCTGTGATGAATTCCACAATATGCGAAAATCCATCACAGGTGCGGATCCCACTTACTGCCCTTCATTTGCTCGCACTTGCGGGTGCGCACCTTTGAGCCTTGCGCGCTTCTGTGATCATCCGTCCTCACACGTCTTTCCGCATCTGCACTCCAATACCACATCTTTAATCTCACAGGTGCGCTCCAAATGTCGCACCTGCGCTTCCAGTCCAAACCACTCATGCCCGCATCTGCGAGCCTCTTTTCGCTTCTGCGGTCCGCACCTGCGGGCTCCCCAGCACAGGTGCAAAAACACCAGAACCGGACCACTTCAGAAATCCTTCAAACTTCAATCTTGTTCGGATAACCACCCGAAGTCAACCTGAGGTCCTCGGGACCTCAACCAAACGCACCAACACGTCTCATAACATCATAAAAACTTAGTCCAATCACCAAATTACCTTGAATAACGTCAAAACACGAATTTCCCTCGGATTCCAGCCTAAGAAATTCTAAACTTCATAATTTCACAAACGACTCCGAAACCTATCAAATCACGTCTGAATGACCTCAAATTTTACACACAAGTCAGAACGACACCATGAACCTACTCCAACTTCCAGAATCCCATTTCGATCCCGATATCAAATTTTCCACTGGTGACCAAAATTTCCAAATTTCCAACTTTCTCCAATTCATGCCTAATTCTACCACAAACCTCCAAATCACATTCCGGACGTGCTCCTAAGTCCAAAATCACTAACGGAGCTAGTAGAACCCTCAAAATTTAAATCCGATATTGTTCACCAATAAGTCAACATCCGATCAACTTTCCCAACTTAAGCCTTCACAAAAGAGTCTAAGTGTCTCAATTTACTCCAAAACCACTCCGGACCCAAACCAACTAACCCGATAAGTCAAAATACAGCTGAAGAACACAAAAGAAGCAGGAAATAGGGGAACGGGGCTATAAATCTTGAAGCGACTGGCGGGGTCGTTACATCCTCCCCCTCTTAAACGAACGTTCGTCCTCGACTGAGTATAGAAACACCTGAAGCCTCAAATAGGTGTGGATATCTACTCCACATCTCGTGTTCGGTCTCCCAAGTAGCCTCCTCCACGAGTCGACCTATCCACTACACTTTCACTGAAGTTATATCATTTGATCTCAATTTTCGAACCTGCCGCTCCAAAATAGCCACCGGCTCCACATCATAAGTCAAATCACCATCTAACTGAACCATGCTGAAATACAAGACATGAGACGGATCGCCGATATACTTCCGGAGCATAGAAATATGAAATATTGGATGCACACCAAACAAGTTAGGTGGCAAGGCAAGCTCATAAGCCACCTCCCCAATCCTCGAAAGCATCTCAAAAGGCCCAATGAACTGAGGGCTCAACTTTCCCTTCTTCCCAAATCTCATAACACCCTTCATGGGTGAAACCTTTAGTAGAACCTTCTCCCCAACCATATAAGACACATCAGGAACCTTTCCGTCAGCATAACTCTTTTTTCTTGACTGTGCTGTACGAAGCCGCTCCTGAATCACTTTCACCTTGTCCAAAGCATGCTGGACTATGTTTGTACCCAAAAGCCTAGCCTCGCCCGACTCAAACCAACCTACTGGAGATCTACACCAACTCCCATATAAATCCTTACACGGAGCCATCTGAATACTCGACTGATAACTGTTGTTATATGAAAACTTCGCGAGTGGCAGAAACTGGTCCCATGAACCCCCAAAATCAATGACACAAGCGCGTAACATGTCCTCTAATATCTGAACGGTGCGCTCGTATTGCCCGTCCGTTTGAGGACGAAATGCCGTGCTTAACTCCACCTGAGTGCCCAACTCTCGTTGCACGGCTCTCCAAAACTGCGATTTAATATGGATTGTGCGGCAAGCTAATATGTTGATTACAAGACATTTCATGTCTAATATTTTCATTTGTAACGACACTTCAATTCTAAGACTTTTAACAAAGACTTTCCTTAACTTCAGTAACTCATTTCTCTTAAAGTTTCTGTTAAGTATAATCATAATCTCTTCAAACTTCAACAAGACTTTTCCTAACTCTTTTCATAGTTAAGGATACATTTTAACGTCATTTTCTAAAAAGCTTAATTCAAGATTCTCATTTCATAGTTACTTAAGGAGAGGTCTCGGCCAAGATAGTCTTTGCATAAGCAACAAGCTTTTCATACAACTTGATCCGTGTTTTGTCGCAATTAACGCGTGTTAGAGGAGTTTCAAGAGAATCGACTCAGGTATGTTAAGTCTAATCCCTTCTTTGTTTTGGCATGATCTACACGACATGAACGAAACGAGAAAATGCACAACTTCTATAAATGACTTTATTCATAGAAATATTAGAGGTGCCCATGTTCTTGATTCTCCATGCGTCGTATAATTCTTTCCTCTGTTCATAGGTCCCCGAAAATACGTAAGTTGATAATGTTTACTTCATGATATTAATCAAAAGCAAAATGATCTTATGACACTTCGATAACACAATGGTATCATTGTTACAACTCTCAGAAAAGTAATATTTTTAGAAATAGCTATAGGGAAAGACTTAAGATAAGCATCATGTAGTACCTAGAAAATGATTAGTCAGTGTGGCTGCATACATAAGCTTCTTTAAATGCATTTCTTCTATTAGTATCTTTGGAATAAACCCATTAGTAACAAAGCAATAAAGTCAAGATCAATGGATAACTTGAATACATTTTTTTTTTGCTTGATGTGTAGCTCATTAATTATTTCTACTTGTCTGCAATCATATATATATATATATATATATATATATATATATATATATATATATGAAGGATTTTATTGACGTACTTCTCATGCATTGCATTCATTTATACATGTACATTGACCCATGACCAGATGGCGTTATATGCGCGTATATATGTATATGGGATATAGGGAAAGGTTGCGTCGTTATATACGCACCACCACCTGATCAGCTAGTATATGTTGATGATTTTGCCCACGGTGGCCGCGATGATATGATGGGATGCCCTCAGAGGCTCGATGATGTTATGTACGCCTATTCCTATGCATGACACGACATTTATACACACGTGCATGACATTATAAATCTTTCAGGATTTACAAAGTTATTCAAACTTACAGGTAGATTTCTTTATTTCATGTTTCATCTATGTCTTTTATGTACTGATTTTCATGCCTTACATACTTAGTACATCATTCGTACTGACGCCCTATTTCCCGGGACCTGCGTTTCATGCCCGCAGGTGCAGGTAGGCAAGATGAAGGTCCCCCTTCTTAGGATCCTTGATCAGCGAGAGTTGGCGTGCTCCACTTGATCTGGAGCTGCTTGTGATTTTTGTATGATATGCTTGTATATATATATGGGTATGACGTGGCCCAGTCCCGTCCTTGTACAGTTGTATTTTCTATTAGAGGTCTGTAGATAGTCATGTATAGTTGGGTAGTTGTCTATAGCAGCCTTGTCAGCTCGCCCTACGTATTTCGCATGTATATGTATATATGTCTTTTGGGACACGTTTTTCTCACGCATATTATTCTCGTTGTTCAGCAGATGTTATTCATGTTCATATATTAGTCTTATGCTCAAGGGTGTTCGACATGTAGAATTCGGGCACCCGTCGCGGCCCATCGGTTTGGGTCGTGACAATACCTCTATCTGAAATGATGGAAACTAGCACTCCATGAAGCTGAACAATCTCTCTGATAAAAATCTCAGCCAACCGCTCTAAAGAATAGGTATTACACATAGGAATGAAGTGCGCAGACTTGGTCAGCCAATCCACAATCACCCAAATAGCATCAAACTTTCTCAATGTCCATGGGAGTCCAACTATGAAATCCATCGTGATCCGCTCCCACTTCCACTTTGAAATCTATATCTAGTGAAGCAAGCCACCTGGTCTCTGATGCTCATATTTCACCTGCTGACAATTGAGACACCGAGCTACAAACCCCACTATTTCTTACAGCATCCTCCTCTACTAATAGTGATGTCTCAGATCCTGATACATCTTTACGGCACCCGGATGGATGGAATACCGCGAGCTGTGGGCCTTCTCAAGAACCAACTCCCGAAGCCCATCTACATTGGGCACACATATCTGGCCCTGCATCCTCAATACCCCATCATCACCAATAGTCACATCTCTGGCATCATCATGCAGAACCTTGTCCTTGAGAACAAGCAAATGAGGATCATCATACTTGCGCTCTTTGATACGATCAAACAAGAAAGACCGAGAAATCACACAAGCTAGGACCCGACTGGGCTCCGAAATATCCAACCTCACAAATTGATTGGCCAAAGCCTGAACATCAACCGCAAGAGGTCTCTCCCTAATAGGAATAAATGCAAGACGGCCCATACTCATCGCCTACCTACTCAAGGCATTGACCACCACATTGGCCTTTCCCCGATGATACAAAATAGTAATATCATAGTCCTTTAGCAGCTCTAACCATCTCCACTGCCTCAAATAGAGGTCCTTCTATTTGAACAAGTGTTGGAGGCTACGATGATTAGTAAACACCTCACAAGATACACCATAGAGATAGTGTCTCCAAATCTTCAACGTGTGAACAATGGCATCCAACTCCAAATCATGAAAATGGTAGTTCTTCTCAAGGGGCTTCAACTGCCGAGAAGCCTAAGCAATCACTCTACCCTCATGCATCAACACATACCCAATGCTGACCTAAGAAGCATCACAATATACTGCATAAGAACATGAAGTTGTTGGCAGAACTAACATTGGAGATGTGGTCAAGGCGGCCTTGAGCTTCTGGAAGCTCGCCTAACACTCATCTGACCACCTGAAAGGAGCACCCTTTTGGGTCAATTTGGTCAAGGGCGATGCAATGGATGAAAATCCCTGAATGAACCGACGGTAATATCCCGCCAAACCAAGGAAACTACGAATCTCTGTGGCTGAGGACGGTGTGGGCCGACTCTGGACCGCCTCTATCTTCTTCGGATCAACCTGAATACCCTCACTGGACACCACGTGCCCCAACAACGCCACTGAACTAAGCCATAACTCATATTTGTAGAACATAGCATAAAGCTTCTCCTCCCTCAACTGCTGCAATACAACTCTCAAATTCTTGATGTGCTCCTCTTGGCTACAAAAGTACACCAGGATATCATCAATGAATACAATAACAAATGAGTCGAGATAAGGCCGAAACACGTTGTTCATGAAATGCATGAACGTTGCTGGGGCATTGGTCAGCCCAAAAGACATCACAAGGATCTCATAATGACCATAACGAAAGTTGTCTTTAGAATGTCGGAGTCCCTAATATTCAACTGGTGATACCCTAACCTACTGGTGATACCCTAACCTGAGATCAATCTTGGAGAACACCCTCTCTCCCTGAAGCTGGTCAAATAAATCATCAATACTAGGCAAAGGATACTTGTTCTTGATTGTGACTTTGTTCAACTGCCTGTAATAAATGCACATTATCATAGTGCCATCTTTCTTCTTCACGAATAGAACAGGTGCACCCCAAGGTGCCACACTACGCCGAATAAACCCCTCATCAAGGAGTTCTTGAAGCTGCTCCTTTAATTCCTTTAACTCCGTCGGTGCCATACGATACGGTGGAATAGAAATGGGCTGTGTGTCCGGCACCAAATCAATACCGAAGTCAATATCCCTGTCCAACAGCATGCCCGGAAGGTCTACAGGAAATACATCCGGAAAAAATCTCTCACCATTGGAACCAAATCAATGGTAGGAGTCTCTACACTCACATCCCTCACGAAAGCCAAATAAGAAAGACAACCCTTCCCAACCATCCGCTGGGCCTTCGAGTATGAAATCACTCTACTGGGAACATAATCTGCTGAACCTCGCCACCCGATCCGTGGCACCCCCGGCATAGCGAACGTCACCATCTTAGCATGACAAGCTAGAATAGCATGACATGGGGACAACCAATGCATGCCCAATATTATATCAAAATCAACCATACTTAGCAGCAAAAGGTCTACTCGGTTCTACAAACCCCCAATAGTCACCACACAAGACCGATATACGCGATCCACAATAATAGTATCGCCCACAGGGGTAGATACATGAACAGATGAAACAAGAGACTCGCGGGGCGTATCTAAATAATGAGCAGAATATGACAACACATATGAAAAGTGGAACCAGGATCAAATAATACAGAGGCATCCCTGTGGCAAACTGAGACAATACCTGTGATCACAGCATCTGAAGCAATAGCATCTGGTCTAGTAGGGAGTGCATAGAAACGGGCCTGACAGACACCTAATTGGCCTCCCCCTCTGGGGCGACCCCTAGCTGACTGACCTCCACCTTGAGCTGGCTGGACGGGTGGGGAAGTAACTAGTGCTGAAGTCGACGGTTGACTCCTCTACTAAGGCGAACACCCCATGACGACGAGGACACTGCCTTTACATATGCCCAAACTCCCCACACTCAAAACAACCCCTTGATGCTAGTGATAGGAACTTAAGGGAACTTCTTGCACCGGGAGTACTAGTAGAAGAACCTGGCACTGAGGAGCCCTGAACTGATGAAGCACGGGACAAACTCTGGGATGGGAGGGCACTAAGTGATGAATAGCCCTGATGAGAGCTGTGAGAATAATGGCCTGATGATGTACCACGATGAACTGGGCGAGCTGACTGAGCATGTCTAAATGGACGGCCTCTGCCGTGCTGGAACTGACCCCCATGAGGAGTACCACCAAAACTACCAGATCCACGAGGCCTCTTGGCCACCCTCTCCACTCACTGTTGTAGGCGAATCGACTCTATGTCCCGACCAATGTCAACAACCTCCTCAAAAGAAGCACCACACACCCTCTCTCTAGTCATAAGAATCCGCAGTTGAAATGTGAGGCCATCAACGAACCTCCTGATCCTCTCCCTGTCTGTGGGAACCAACCAAATAACATGATGGGCCAACTCAGAAAGTCTCATCTCATACTGCATCATAGTCATATCATCCAAATGCAATTGCTCGAACTACCCACGCAGCTCCTCTCTGCGGGACTACGACACATACTTCTCCAGGAAGAGAATGGAGAACTTCTGCCAGGTAAGGGGCGCTGCATCAATGGGCCTACGCTTCTCATAAGCCTCCCACCAAGTGAAGGCAGCTCCAGAGAACTAAAATGTAGTGAACGAGACCCCACTAGTCTCCAGAATTCCCGCTGTACGGAGAATCCTCTAACACTTGTCCAAGAAACCCTGGGTATCCTTGCCCTCTGTACCACTGAAAGTCGGAGGCTGAAGGCTCCCAAACCTCTCCAATCTATGTTGCTCGTCATCAGGCATGACTGGTACCACATAATCCTGAGCAGGTGCAACCGGCAGGGCTGGTGGTGCCCCCGGTGTCAGAAGTCCCTGAACAACCTGCTCGAGTGTACGGGCAAGGGGAGTTTGAGTGCCTCTCCCGACCTGGGAAGTAGCTGCTGTAGTAGAAATAGCGACTGCTTGAGTAAGGCTGGTGCACACGGTCAGAATCTGATCTACGATCTCCTGAAGACCTGGATAACAATAGGCACAGCCGGTGCCTGGGCTGCTCCCGCTGGTGCATCCACAACTGGGACCTGATCATGAACTGGGCGGCAGGTGGATCTGTAGGTGCTGCCTTAGATGTTGTGCAAGCAACAACCCTACCCCTACCACGGCCTCTCGCGGCCCCAACTGGTGGTACTGGTGGCCATCCGTCCTGACCGGTAGCGCGTGTCCTCACCATCTGTGAGAGAATAGAATAACAGAAGTTTAGTAACCAGAATCAACACATTCGCACGATAAGAATTCAAGAATGTGGAATTTCCTAAAGGTTGTGCAGCCTCTTGAAGATAAGTACAGACGTCTCTGTACCAATCCGCAAGACTCTACTAAACCCGCTCGTGACCCGTGAGACCTATGTAACCTAGGCTCTGATACCAACATCTCACAATCCAAAAACCAACCCTGTCGTGATGGTGTCTATCATGGTACTAGGCAAGCCGACACATTATCACAACAAATTGATATTTTAACTTCAAAGATAATCCCAAAGCTATTCAGTATAAAACCTTCATAAGGAGTCCAAATCAAAGCAAAAGTGCGGAAAAGAAAGCCCGACATCGGGGTGTCACTAGTCATGAGCATCTACTATAATTTGTCTTACAATGTTGAGACTAACATAGTCTGGAAAATAACTAAATACAACTAAAGGAATAATAAGAGGGAGAAGAGCAGGGTTGCGATCGCCTGGCAACTACCTTGCTATCTCCGAGAAAATCTGCAACTGGAATAGTCAACAGCCGTTACCCGGTCCAGATACGCCTAGATCTGCACACAAGGTGCAGGGAGTAACGTGAGTAAGCAAACTCAGTAAGTAACCACAGTAAATAAAGGCTGAGAAGTAGTGACGAGCAATAATTCATGTAAAGTTCATATCAAAAACTTAGTAAAATACGGCATGCCTTTAAAACCATAGTTTGAATCAAATCAGCTTATTTAAATCCAGTTCAAGTAAAATCAATTTGAAAACATCTTTCAACAATTTTAGAACAAAGGTTCAATGCAAAAGAGAGTAAAATGATGAAATCATAAACAGCCCCTCGGGCAAACATTTCTCGTATACAGCCCCTCGGGCAAAGCTCGCAATCACTCATGTACAGCCGCTAGGGCAACCTTTACAATCGCTCATGCCTCCCAGTTACTCAGCACTCCGCACTCGCACTCTATAGGTACCTGCGCTCAGTGGGGGTGTGCATACTCCGGAGGGACTCCCTCAGCTCAAGCGTTATAACAAGCCAATCATGTATAAATCGATCAGGCCCTCGGCCTCCCTCAGTCATGAATCAGCAAAAATATGCTGCGACGTGCAACCCGATCCCATAAATATCCTAACAAATCAGGCCGCCGGCCTCACTCAGTCATAACCTCTCCAGCCTCTTTGGCTCTAACAAAAAAAAAGGTATTCAGCCCAGACAACATTTATATGATGCATCAAAATGGAGTAATAGAGACTGAGTTATGCAGTAAATAAGTATAAACATGACTGAGTATAGGTTTCCAATTGAAAAAAATGAGAGGATAGCAATAAAAGACCACTAAGGGTCCAAAAAACACTGGCATAAGGACTAAACATGGCATCCAACCTGATTTACATAAATTCTTTCTAAAACACATAAGAAGCATGTAGTTTCAACAAAATATTCAACTTTACAGTATATACGGGACGGACTAAGTCACAATCCCCAATGGTGCACGCCCACAAGCCCGTCACCTAGCATGTGCGCCACCTCAAAATAGTCACATGACACGAAATCCGGGGTTTCATACCCTCAGGACTAGATTTACAATCGTTACTTACCTAAAACCGATCAAATCTCTACTCTGTGATGCGTTTGCCCCTCGATTCGGCCTCAAAATGCTCCGAATCTATTCACAATCAGTACAACACCATCAATATGTGCTAAAGGAATGAATTCCACAAGAAAAACTACTAAATTAGACCAAGAACCCGAAATTGGTTCAAGCCCGGCCCCCGGGCCCATGTCTCGTAATCTGACAAAAATTACAAAACTTGAAAGCCCATTCACTCGAGTACGTATATTCAAAATTTATCAAAATCCTACTCCATTTGGCCCCTCAAATCAATCTCTCCAAAATCCCAATCCCTAACCCCTTATTTTCACCCATAATTTCCACTAAATACCATTGATAGGAGTACTAGAGCTCAAGCAAAACACCTCACTGAAAACCCCTTAAATCTCCCTTCAAAATCACTCCAAAAGCTCCAAAACCGATCTTCAAAAATGGTGAAAATGAGCAAAATTTGCGAAGTCTTCAATTTTTAGGTTTTGCCCAGCAAGACCGCATCTGCGGTAAAATTAACGCTTTTGCGATGCTACACCTGCGGAAAATCCATCCCAGGTGCGGATCTCACTTACTCCCTCAAAATCCGCATATGCGGTCAATAACTCGCACCTGCGGGGCTTGCCCGCTTCTGCGATCATCCATCCACACACGTCTTTCCGCATCTACGCTCCAATACCGCATCTGCGATCTCGCAGGTGCGCTCTGAATCTCGCACTTGTGCTTCTAGTCCAAACCACTCCTGCCCGCATCTATGAGCATCTCTTCGCTTCTGCAATCCGCACCTGCGGGCTCCCCACCGCAGGTGCGATAACACCAGAACCAGACCACCTCAAAAATCCTTCAAACTTCAATCTTGTTCCGATAACCCCCCGAAATCAACTCGAGGCCTCGGGACCTCAACCAAACATACCAACACGTCCCATAACATCTTACAAACTTAGTCCAATCACCAAATCACCTCTAACAACATCAAAAACACAAATTTCCCTCAGATTCAAGCCTAAGAACTTCTAAACTTCCAAATTTCACAAAAGACGCCAAAACCTATCAAATCACGTCCGAATGACCTCAAATTTTACACACAAGTTAGAAATGACACAACAAACCTACTCCAACTTCCAGAATCGCATTCCGACCCCGATATCAAATATTCCACAGCCGACCAAAATCGCAAAATTTCAATCTTTCGCCAATTCATGCCTAATTCTACCATAGACCTCCAAATCACATTTCGGACGCGCTCCTAAGTCCCAAATCACCTAACGGAGCTAACGGAACCATCAAAATACAAATTTGAGGTCGTTTATACTTAAGTAAACATCCAATCAACTTTCCCAACTTAAGCCTTCACAAAAGAGACTAACCCGGTAAGTCAAAATACAGCTGAAGAACAAAAAAAAAAGCAGGAAATGGGGGAACGGGGCTATAACTCTCGAAACGGTCGGCCCGACCGTTACACTAATTATTAGTAAAGTGCTTATTTTTAAACAACTTCTATTTTAAGGATTTTAAAGTCGAGAGCTTTAAAAGATATTTTCTATACTAACTTTTTATACAAGACATTAGATTTAGGAGGCATCATCTGTAAATCAGTCTAAAACCAAGTTCCTTAGCACTAAATAGTCAGATTTCTTAATACAAATTTTTTGTCAATTATTATTTAAAAGAAACGAAACCTTTTTACCATAAAACTTTTCTTTGAAAACAAGTTTTGCCATTCGTAAAATTATTAATTTTCTTTAATCCGATTTTGATAGCTTTCTATTTTTTACATATTAATTAACAATCTAAGTTTGGCTGGTTAATCGTATTAGTGAATGCCTTAATAAGCATCCCTATAGGATTAATTAGAACCCTTACCTAGAATTTCTAAGTTTAAGCAAATCATAAAACTGAGATAATATTATGCACTACTTAGCTAAATTAATTAGGTGGCGACTCTTTAATTAATTAAACCTCAGATTTACGTATATGTTGTACTCTAATTTGATCCGAATTAAAATGGGGTATAACAGCATGGGGACTCTGCTGGGAATACTAAATTTTAAACCATAACAAACTTAGGTTAATAATGAAATTGATTCATGTGTTGGTGTTTGTTTATGACGCTTATTTGAATTACTTTTACGTGATAAACTATCTTATATGAATTTTTATCTATTCTTATTGCTTTACATAACCTTTCATTCCGTTTAACTTCCTCCACTCCTGGAGAATTCACACAATGCACACACCTAGCAGTTACGTGATTTGCGGCCGTGTACTTTTCAAAACATACCTTTTAGGAAAGAGTTCGTGGGTAGGTCGATCAATGGTGCAGTCTACATTGACGAGCTTTCCACTTTCAAGTTGTCCGCTTGGGAGAAGACCAGTCTAGGAAAACCCACTCTTAGTCAGCATAGTATAGAGCTAAACCAAAACCCTTTTAAGAGTATGCATCATTTTAATCATAGGTGATTTAATACTCGAGATGTATTAAATCCATTGATTAATCTTACCTAAATGTCCAAGTGGGTTTTCAACCTCAACTGACACCTTATCACGTATATATGCATTATTTGAAAGGTTAACATGCCAATTATGCGGACCATTTGCAATTATTAATTCCTAGGTAAACACGACTAACTTTTGTACGATATGTATAAAAAAATTCAAATGACATAATCGGGCGGAACAATGACATGTTTTTACATAAAGAAAATTTCATCTTTACGTAATTTTTTTTTAAAAAAGGGGCTTTAGCGATTAGTGTACTTTATTTTCTTTTGTAAATATAGAATTTTCTAATTAATTTACAACAATGGGATGATACATAATGGTATATTTATCTTTTAATATACGCTAGGCCTACATCTGGCACAAAGAGGTCCCCCACATATTAGGATGCGCTATTATTTGTAATGCTTTGGAATGTGTCACATGCTTTGCTTGCTTACTTGCTACTTGCTATGTTGCTTACTTGACTTTATTACTTTTACGAACATCATTTGTTGTTTTACAGAAGAAGAAAGTATTAACTACTCAACTTGCCTACTTCTTTATTTAAATATATACTTCATTTGTTAATATATTTATTTTTACTTATTTTGATATCATCTTTATTACTTAATAATAATAATCATCATCACCAATCGTTCCGCGCTTAGCGCTCTTTAACAACTCTAGAGAACCGTTTAGGTATTTATTTAGGCCCAAATTTTTCATAAGTCTACTCCAATTCTTAATCTATAGGCATGATCTTCTATTTCTTATAAGGTAGGATATTTTTCCTGCAAACTCTTCAATAAGCTCAATTCATCATGAAAGTTCATCGATATTTGTGCCTTAAACTACCTTAATGATTTTTCTAAAACAATAATGAGCATCTTACTCCCTATAGCAAATATCTTTCTTACTTCTTTTAAAACTGGCGTAATATTTCATAATTATGTGACATTTTGTCGTCTATGGGAATTATGTAAATTTGCTAAATAATTTTTATTTCGGTCCTTTTATTAAAATATGGTTACATGTTTTAAAAATATTGTCATTCGGCCTCACATAATTTTCATACCTTCAATTCTTCCTTTTTTTTTTTCAATTACGACATAATCTTTAGTCTCCAACAACATAAAATATTTTCCGCGTAGCTCTATAATTTTAGCATTCTACCTTTGTCTTTGAATTTTAACCTTCGTGCCAGTTCTTATTTACAAGTTGGTAGATGTCCAAACTCGCGTAATTGATGGAGCAATAGAAGGCCACTATTTGGTCAATTTGCATCGTCAAAATTAGTCTAAAATTGTCACCTATTCAATTCAAGTGTCCGTATCGTCTTGTTTCGGGTCATCGAGATTAATTTTCACACACCTGTTAAATCGAAGTATTAGCACGAGAGTCGAGGTACTATCTCATAACTATCAAAATGGTTGATACCGTATTCCATGCCTCGACAACTTTACGATTTGTCAATGCTTAAAAAATAGATTTTAGATTCTTTTCATGTCAATTGATTACCATATCCTTTTCAATTATTTTGATCCCGAGCTTGTCTATATCCAAATACAAACAAATTATTTTCTAATATCAAAATGACCCATCTTTGACCTCTTTTTAACATTGCAATATTACAAGACTCGATCTCGTCAGTTTCTTAGGCACGCATATTCAAATAGTCTACCTTTATCCTTCAATGTTTATCTACTCCATAGTGACTGGATATATCTTTTTCCCAAAAGAGGTTGACTTAAGTTGAACATCAAAGCAAACACAAGTTCAAGAACAATGTGGCCAACCAAACCACAGCGATTGGCCTAGATGCGGATGAGTTTGAGTACAGGAAATTCGAGTCATACCAAGATAAAATTGCTAAGCTTGAAGTAAAAGTGGAACAAATGGAGCAAGAAATTGATGGCATCAAGGAAGTGACCGCCGATCTTAAGAACTTGTCCAACGAAAAGGCTACTCTCCATTTCGCACAGTTGCACCTCCCACTTATGAGTGCAATACCCAATTTTTTCAAATCTGCACTCTTTCTTGCTAGGAAGGGCATTTTAAGTTGGCAACAATGTGTATGAAGAAGATGCATGATTAACAAGGACTCCATCACAGAATTTGAAAGATTATCATTCCCCACCCACCTTCCCTTATTTAGGATACGCATGCAACCTATGTAAGGCTCAATCTCATTATACCAGAAACTGGGGCAAATTTTTGGCATGCAGTTTAAGAATGCTCGAAAAGGACATCATGCCATGGACCAATATGCCAAAGCCATGCAACGAAAAGAACCTATGAGAGAGCTAAAGCTTTGATGTTCGACATAAGTCAGCCCTTCGCAAAACTTCAAATCATTCTGCTTCCATGTCAACAAGTCTCGTGCATTAGAGCCCTCTCGTCCATCTATTTTGCAACTTGGGCTATCGCTTTTAGTTTAGGGCTCCTACTTAACCATATTATGAATTAATATATCTAATTATATACTTTATTACTTTCTGCATTTATTTGATTATGATGAATATCCTAACACTTTACTTTTTGTTTGTAAAGTTTTATTTTTTCTTTAAAGGTTGCCTAGCATTGAACACGGTTTTGGCTGCAAATCCACATAAAGGACGGGTTTATAATGGCAGACAGATTTGAAGCATTCAGTACCAGTATGAGATTGATGCAAGCGGAAACTGATATTACCAAGGCGAATGAGGTACGAAGAAACGTGTTGGTTAATCTGGGAAACACTTTCCACCTACTTCCAAGTGCAACCTCTACTTCCAGCTCAAAGCAGAACATTTGCTGAACCATATCTTCTTGCCCAAATCCTAATTATATAATATCTCCACAAATACCATTAACCTACACTCCCAATCAAGTTATGATGATGCCCAATATCCAGCCTTCCGCGGTAGCAATTCCTTTTATGGGCGACAAGCACGACCAATTAGTATTGTGCCAATATGCTAGATATGAAAGAGAAATCCAGCCAAACAACTGTAAGGATTTCTACAATGAGCTACACAATCTAAGAAAATCCCTTCAAGAAATTATCAAAGTTTTAGATATGAAGATTTGTGTTTGCATCCAGATATTAAGCTTCCGCCAGGGTATAAGCTGCCAAAATTCAATACTTTTAACAGGATGAGAGATTTCATTGCTCATTTAAAGGATTACTGCAGCAAATTTATTGGTATTGGACATAATGAGGCTATTAGAATGAGATTATTCATTCAAAGTTTGTCCGAATTAGCACTCACTTGGCACGCCAGACAAGACTTTAGCAAATGGCGACATGGGAAGATATGGCTCGCAATTTTGTGAAACAATATGAGTTCAACATTGGACGTGATCCACACATGGCTGATTTTCTCAAAGTAAAGAAAATGTTGCGTGAATCTTTTCAAGAGTATGCCACATGATGGAGATTAGAGCTTCAAAAATACATCCACCATTGCTAGAGGGGGAAATGATATCAGCCTTCATCAAAATTCCATAAGGCATATATTTGATAAGTTGATCGGAACTTATGCACACAATTTCCCTGATTTGATTCCAATTGGAAATGAGCTAGAATATGGCATTCAAGAAGGAGGAGTTGTAGGCAATCCAACAGCTCAAGACATTAACCAAAGCCATCAAGAGATACCTGGCCCGCAAAGCAAAAGTAAAGACGAAAACTCAATTGCTATGACTATACACCAGCCACAATGCTAAGACAATAACCAATTTTTGCAATCTCATACCACTTCTAACTTCTGCAGCATACACCTCAAGCCTAACCACCAGCAATGTTTTCAACAAAACTTCCAAAAGCAATCTCCCCGAGCACAATCTAACCTTCGATAGCAAAAGAAAATGAAGCCCTGCTCTTTCACTTCTTTGGATGAGCCATTGGTTGACATACTTGAAATATTGAAAGCCAAAGGTCTTCTACAACTGAAGAAAGGATTTATCTATGAGCATCTACCTCAAAACATTGATCCATCCAAGAATTGTGTATTCTGTTCAAACATTCAAGGACATGACACTAAAGAATGTTCAGCACTCAAATTCAAGATACAAAGCACGATTGAACAAGGCAAGATAACGGAACAACATGAGTTACCAAGCAGTAAATGCACCGCAGGCACAATCATTGTCAAAGGCGATCCATCAAAGTTGGCACCACGATGCTTGAAGAGAAAACGTATAGCAAATCAAGAGGACTGTGAACGGTGTCATATCGCAACTATTCTCCACCTGCTCGCCCTTAGTACTACTCTTTTGCAATTCTTTTGAGACTTTTGTATTGAACTACATTTTTACTTGATTCTCGTTTAAGAGGGGATACGTAGGTAGTCTTATGGGTTTGGTCTGAATATAGTAAAAAATTTATTTCCCCCAAAAGTCAAAATCAGAGCAGATTTCACAGAAGGATTCTCATTATTCATAAGCATGTTTGAACTGCCATAGCAATACAGTTGCAGATTCAATGCCACAACTTTGATGTTTCATGCAAGGAAACCATTTTCTTTTATACTAACAGCTCTCTTTGAGTAATGCAGGGGCAACCTTTAGATATTCTTGAATGATATTGCGCACTATTTTAGAAGCTCAGCATCAAGTCGGAAGTTGCAAGATGAAGAAACGAATCAATCCGAGTCAAAGCAAATCATACTTTTATACTTATACTTTTCTTTGAATGCGGTAATTTACTTATAACAAACTTCAACATGCAAATTCTCAAATCATTGGTACCGCGACCTGAGTATCTCCTTTTGAAAAAGGCACTGCATCAAGCTCTCCGCACCACGGATATTCACTACTACAAAGTCATAACACTAAAAATTTTGCATCACACCATGAATTACCACTACAAAATGGGCACCATATCAAGATCTCTACAATGTGTCAAGCTCTTCGCACTTAGTAATTACAAATAAAGCACCACATGTCAGGCTTGTCCACCTTCAAATAGGACATGTCGGGTCTATCCACCATCAAATAGGATATGTCAGGTTCATCCACCCTCAAATAGGATATATCGGTTCTATCCGCCCTCGAATAGTATATATCGGGTTCATCCACCCTCCAATAGGATATATCGGGTCCATCCGCCTTCAAATAGGATTTATCGGGTCCATCCATCCTCGAATAGGATTTATTAGGTCCATCGGCCCTCGAATAAGATATATCGGGTCTATCTGCCCTCGAATAGGATATATGAGGTCCATCCGCCCTCGAATAGGATATATCGGATTTCACATCCACCAAATAGGATATATCGGGTCTATCCTCCCTCGAAGAGGTTATCGGGTCCATCTTCCCTCGAATAGGATATATCGGGTCTATCCACCCTCAAATAGGATATATCAGGTCAATTCGTCCTCAAATAGGATTTATCGGGTCTATCCGCCGTCAAATAGGATATATCAGGCTTGTCCACCTTCAAATAGGACATGTCGGGTCTTTCTGCCCTTAAATAGGATATATAGGGTCTATCCTCCCTCAAATAGGATATATGGGATCTATCCGCCCTCAAATAGGATATGTCGGGTCCCTCCGTCCTCAAATAGGACATATCGGGTCCATGTGCCCGCAAAGTGGATATTTTCGGTTATCCACCCTCAAATAGGATATATCGGGTCTATCCGCCTTCAAATAGAATATATCGGGTCTATCTGCCCTCAAATAGGATATCTTGGGCTTGTCCACCTTCCAATAGGATAAATTGGGATCATTTGTCTTTAAATAGAACATATCGTGGTCTTCAGTGACGGGACCCATGATGCAGACATAGAGGTTAAGCTTGATGCTCAAGTTATCCCTAAGAGAGTGAGTTTTAAGTATTTCGGATATATTATCCAGGGTAACAGGGAGATTGACGAAGATGTCGCACATCGCTTTGGAGCGGGATGGATGAAGTGGAGGCTCACTTCCGGTGTTTTGTGTGATAGGAATGTGCCGCCAAGACTTAAGGGTAAGTTTAATCGAGTGGCGGTTCGACCAGCTATGCTGTATAGGGCTGAGTGTTGGCCATTCAAGAACTCCCACGTGCATAAGATAATAGTAGTAGAGATAAGGATGTTGAGATGGATGTGTGGGTGTCCCAGGAGAGATAGGATTAAGAATGAAGCTATCTGGGACAGAGTGGGAGTAGCCTCCGTGGAGGACAAGATACGGGAATCGAGGCTGAGATGGTTCAGACATGTTAAGAGAAGAATAATTGATGCTCCTATCAGGAGGTGTGAGAGTTGGAGAAGAGGTCGAGGTAGGCCTAAGAAGTACCGGGGAGAGGTGATTAGACAGGACATGGCACTGCTTCAGCTCACTGAGGATATGACCCTTGATAGGAGGGCGTGGAGGTCAAGGATTAAGCTAGAAGGTTAGTAGGTAGTTTATAGTTGTTCACCGATAGTCTTAGTAGCATGCATGTCCCTTCATATTCTTAGATTTATATTACATTTTGTAGTATTGCTCTCCTCAGGTATTGTATTCCTTGTTGCTATTATTTGGTACTACTTATCCTTTATAGACCTTTTTCTTTTCTCTTCCTTCTTTATTCCTTCTTTGCTTTCCTCTTCTTCTTCTTGCCCTTCCTGAGCCGAGGGTCTATTGGAAACAGCCTCTCTACCTGCATTAGGTAGGGGTAAGGTCTGCGTACAAACTACCCTCCCCAGACCCCACCTTATGGGATCAAACTGGGTTTGTTGTTGTTGTTGTTGTTGTTATTGTTGTTAAATAGAACATTCATGGCCGTCCACCATCAAATAGGACATACCGCTAATCCTTTCTCAAAAAGGACATTAATTTATTTCGACCCAAGTGGTCACAACTGTATAAGCATAGCTGAAATATTTCATCATTCATAAATCATTACCGATGCATTTATTTTTATAAACTATATTTTCATATTCTATTAAAAGATATCACCATGAAATTATACTTTTTTAAGTTTGCCCAATAAATTTGCATTTTTCAAGAATTTATGTCTGAATATGATGTCCATGAGATTACTTTTATGGCATACTGCATCATATTTACTAACGAATATTTTTAGCATTCTCATGCTCTGCAGGAAACATAGCACAACATGGAATTAGTTCTTAGCAGTGAACTGGGGCAATTTATTGGAGAGGAATACCAAACTCTCAAACAAAGGTCAAGAATCAACTTCAAATTTTGCTCAGCCAGACTCTCAAAATTCCTAATCAAATCCTCATTTCAAACATCTTTCTTTGAATCATGGTAACGGTGTCTCTACAATTCGACACTGGGGTAGAATTTTACAATCTGCATCAGTAGTTGAGTCCTACTCCAGGGTACCATAAGTCTTGAACTACATATGGCCATTCTCGTGAAGCCGAGATATGTAGGCAACTCGAAACCAGGGTGCGGCCATAACTTTCTCAAAACATCATTTATCCATCATTTTTCATAACCTCTTTCTACACGTAATCTTCCCAACATCCATATAAGTTCAATCAAATCGTACCTGATGGTCGGAACAAAATTGGTTCCCACGTTAATTTCTTTGCCCGAGAACTCTTACATCGTATCCGGTCAAAGAGGGACAGCTATTGACATCCAATTTTGTCCCTTCTTTCTTCTAATTAATTTTCTTGAGATTTTAAGTTTTTAATAATTTAAATACCTCTTTTTTTCACTACTACTATTATTAGTATTTGTATTATTATTAATTTGATATTAGAATTAGTGTTAATATTATTACTATTATTATTATTTTATCATAAAATTATTACTATTATTATTAAGATTACTATTCTTGTCGTTATTACTATTACTATTAAAATTTCATTATACTATTACTATTGCTATTATTATTATTATTATTATTATTTACTTAATATTATATAATACATTTGAAAGACCTATTAAATTAAATTTAGGTGCCCACAGAAATACTAGGAAGAAAAGAACTTTAGGACCATTTCAAGCCCAAATTTCGGCCATTAGCTCGCCCATGTTTTGCTCCATTTTTGTGCAAAATGTTGCTACTCAATCTCACCAAAAACGCTCTTCTCTCTCATACCCATGTCCTTGAAGATTCGGTCAAAGCAAAGAGCCAAAAGAACTTTTTCAGAAAATCTGATTTGATAAACGGCTCTTTCGAAAATCCTAACCCGTGACTCTCTCTGATCCTCCATTTTTGAATTTCAAAACTCAATCCCTAATCCTGGAATTTCTTCCTATAAATACCGCTGCTATCTATAAGTTTTGGGGGACATCACGAGAAAGACCAAAAATAAAAGAACACTTAACTTTTTGATCATTCAACACTACACTCACGAACGAGTTTCGCCGCTCCACACTCTAAAGGATTCCGACAGCTTCTTCTACTTTCACTTTCGTTTGTTCATCCTCTTAGTTGATCCTTCACTCTAAAGGGACAAATTTTGGCTCTAAGTTCCTTGAATCTGATTTTGTCCGTGAAAGAGAAGTAGATCCAAAGCCGAGAGCTATACCCAGTCTCACTGCCCAACAGCAGGTGAACTCTGACCTTTTCTAATTTTGTTCTTTCACTTAAGGAATTGGTGTTTGCTTAGAAAAGCATGTCTTTTTTTATTTTTTTCTTCTTAGACTTATGTGTTTGATGTAGACGATTAAATATTGAAGACAATGAACACCAAGACCCACGAATAGATTTTCTACTTGAGAAGCTTGAAGTCATTTAGGTTAGAATCTTGACAAAAGAAGTTAGTAAGTTCCCTGTGTTAAATCTGTTTGTCTCGTGTTTTTTAGAAGTTTATGGTTTATAATACATGTCAACAGAATGTTAGAATTTACTTGTAGCAACCTGTTATTTTAAAGTCTAGATTAGAACTTGTATTCTCTTTTTACACATCGAGAATGCCATCATACTTTCAAACCTATTTTAAAAAAAATATTTTGCTGTTAGAATGTTAATATGACTACATTACTTGTTCCCTTTTTAAAAGGGGTTATTTGCATGACTGCTTTTCTATTCGCTAATTTAAAGAATTAGAAATATTACTTTAGGTTTTAAAAAAAATAGACATCATGTCTATAGGATTTAAGATACTACAAAATTCGAAATGGCGTTGTACTTTAATATTTTAGTTTGAATATCCAGAAGGTTTCTCTTTATATGAAGTGGAAATAGTACTTAGTTCTTTCCATAAACATGTTGAGTAGAACCAATTGTAAAGTTTTAAAGGTGTGGTCTTCCCTGTTTGTGATCATCGACAGTGGGTACATCTTGGTAGGACTAGTAGATTTGTTTTCAATACATTTGATGTCCATGCTTATTTAGGAGTTAATGAAAAAACCTGTTAGCATGTGTTTGTTGAACATAGTATGGTTTTTGCTGCTGTCATCTCCTATGTACCTTTAAGAGTCAAGTTTAACTATTGTTAATGGCCTTAAGGAAGGAAGTGTAAATCCCACTTTATTTGTTAGGTTGATCTAAAAGGGAAAATCTTCAAAAAGGCACTTAGAGTGCTGTTTTAAAGTAGAATTGCTCATATGTAGTATGCTACTGTTTCGTTCTAGTTCGTAGAATATTTCAGATTTAAGGAGATAATTGTCGTTCTTGACTTGTATGTTTCATCGTCATATATATTATGAATTAAGTTTTCTTCTCTGATTCTCTTTTCTCCTTTTCTTTGCATATGCACTTGGAGCAAAACCGGAGTCTCACTCGAGACTCAACACTGCCGGAGCATGGAGTATTCGCATCCCAAACCGTCTTCCACAAAGAGCACAAGATAGCAAGAAAACAAGCGAAACATTTGGGACGCCTATGGCGTCCTTCTTTTATTTCTTTTGCCATTTCATTGTATCTTACGTTTTATTTATGTGTTTTGAGGTTTATCCTTATTTTGATATTTTGGAGCTTATTATTAACATAGGATTATGCCTTATTAAATCACATAGTATCTCCAGTCTAATTATTAATAAAGTAATTATTTTTATACAACTTCTACCTAAAGGATTTCATAGTCGATAGTTTTTATAATAATTTGCTATACAAACTTTTTATACAAGACATTAGATTTAAGAGCCATCATTTGTAAATCAGTTTTAAACCAAGTTCCTTAGCACTGAATAGTCAGATTTCTTAATACATAAATTGAGTCAAAAATTATTTAAAAGAAACAAAACCTTTTTACCATAAACTTTCTTTGAAAACAAGTTCTCGCCATCCGTAAAATGATAAATTTTCTTTAATCTGATTTTGATAGCTTTCAATTTTTTATTTATTAATTAACAACCTATGTTTGGCCGGTTAATCGTAATTAACGGATCATATAGGGTGCCTTAATAACCTTCCCTATAGGATTAATTAGAACTCTTACCTAGAATTTCTAAGTTTAAGCAAACCATAAAATTGAGTTAACTTTAGGCACTACATAGCTGAAATTGGTGTCCTAATTCACCTTTAAATTAATTAGGTGGCGACTCCTTGATCAATTAAACCTCATATTTACCTATATGTTGTACTCGAATTTGACCCGGGTTAAAATAGGGTATAACAACTTTAGCTATAGAGATTCGGAGCTTCTTGGGTTTGGCGCGTTATTATCGTCGGTGCGTGGAAGGGTTTTCATCTATCTCATCCCTATTGACCAAGTTGACCAAAAAGGTTGCTCTTTTCAGATGGTTCGACGAGTGTGAGGTGATCTTTAAAAAGGTCAAGACTGCATTGACTATAGTCCAGTGTTAATATTTCCTACAAGATCAGAATCTTACACCGTGTATTATGATGCATCGTGTATTGGGCTTGGCGCCGTATTGATGCAGGACAGCAGGGTGATTGCCTATGTGTTTCGGCAGTTGAAGTTTTATGAGAAAAATTATCCTGTGCATGACTTAGATTTGGCAGCCATTGTTCACGCGCTGAAGAATTAGAGGCACTATCTATACGATATTCGATGTGAGGTCTACACAGACCATCGGAGTCTCCAGCACATGTTCAAGCTAAAGGACCTTAATTTATAGCAGCGGAGATGGTTAGAGTTGTTGAAAGACTATGATATCACCATATAATTTCATCCCTGAACACCAATGTAGTGGCAAATGCATTGAGTAAGAAGGCAGAGAGCATGGGCAGTCTAGCATATTTACTGGTAGTAGAGAGGCCACAAGCCATGGATGTTCAGACTTTGGCCACTGTTAAGATTTTGGAGGACATGTTGCGGACATGCTTTATGGATTTCAGGGGTCAGTATGACCAATTTTATGTCTAGCGGAGTTCGCCTACAACAACAGCTATCAGTCGAGCATCCAAATGGCTTCGCACGAGGCCTTGCATGGGAGGCAATATCATTTGCCAATTGGTTGGTTTGAGTCCAGTAAGGATAGATTGTTGGGAAGTTATTTGGCCCGTGATGCTTTGGAAAAGGTTAAAGTGATCTAGGAGGGACTTCATACAGCTGAGTTCAGGCAAAAGAGTTATGCCGACCGGAAAGTTCGAGATGTGGCTTACATGGTGGGCGAGAAGGTTCTTCTCCGATTGTCGCCTATAAATGGCGTAATGCAGTTAGGGAAGAAGGGCAAGTTGAGCCCGAGGATTATTGTCCCGTTTGAGATCTTGGAGAGAGTTGGGGAGGTTGCTTATAGGCTTGCATTGCCTCCTATCCTAGCAGGGGTACATCTGGTATTTTATATTTCCATGCTAAATAAGTACTATGAGGATATATCACATGTTGGACTTCAGCACGGTGCATCTTGATGAGAATTTGACCTACAAAGAAGAGCCGGTGGCTATTCTAGACCGACAGGTTTGAAAGTTCAGATCCAATAATTTTCCTTCTATGAAGGTGCAATGGAGAGATCATCCGATTGAGGAGGCTATGTGGGCGTCCGAGTCCAATATACGGAGTAGATACCTACACCTTTTTACCAGTTCAGTTACTTTTTCATATCTGTTCGAGGATGAACGTTTCTTTTAGAGGTAGAGAATGTGCTGACCAGATAGGTCAATCTGAGTACTAGCCTTAATTTTTGTATTTCGAGAATTCTCATTGCTTCATTTGATATTTATTGGTTTTGGTCAATGGTTTGTGTCATTTTCCGAAAAGTTTTTACGTAATGGTTTGAAGAAAAATGATTTCCGACTTGAAATGAGGTTTGAGTTGACCAAGGACAACATTTTTGGAAAGACCTCAAATTGTTGTTTTAACGATTTTGGTAGGTTTGTATGATATTTTTTTTGACTTGTACGCACGTTTGGTTGGATCCCAGGTGACCCAAGCGCCATTCGGTGCATTATGTGAAATATTGTGAAAAATTTGAGTTTTAAGCTGAAATCTTGAGTTTTGATCGATTCTGGTTATTTGATGTTATTTTGATGGTTTGAGGTAGCAAGCGAGTTTGTATGATATCATTACACTTGTTTGCATGCTGTGTTTGGAGCTTGAGGAGCTCGGGTGAGTTTGGAACCGTTGGTGCTCAAAAGTTGTTGGTTCAAGGTTGCAGCTCTAGTATTTGCAAGAACCTGATCGCAATTGCGAGCTTCACATTTGCTATCTCAGGCTCGCAAAGCGAACAAGGGCTGGAGGCTGCCACTTTGCATTTGCGAAGTAGAGTTTGCTTTTGCAAACTGAGCTGGGATCGCATTTGTGATCTTAGAGTTGCATTTGCGACATAGTGCATGTGAGAACAGCTTCACATTTGCGAAGCATTACTCGTATTTGTGATGGAGAGGTTCTTCGCATTTGCGAGTGATATGTCACATTTGTTAAAATCTGTGGATCTAATGCACTGATCGCATTGGCGATGAGTGTTCGCATTTGCAGACATCGCAATTGCGAACAAGAGTTCGCAATTGTGATGTCTGCAGTTGGGTAAAAGATGGGAAAGTTAGGATTTAGCTCATTTTACACCATTTTTCAACCCTAAACACTCTAGATGTGATTTTGGAAGAGGATTTTTCTTCCCAAGTTCATTGATAAGCAACTATAGCTAGTTTTTATTCAATTTCAATTACTTTTCTATGAATTTTATTATCAAATCCAAGAATTCCAAGGTAGAAATGAGTGGTTTCGGGTAGAATTTAGGGATTTTTTGAAATTGAGATTTAGACCTCAAATGGAGATCAAATTTTGAAACAAATTACATAACCGAACATGGGGTGAATGGGTTATCTGGATTAGGTCCGAATCTCGAGTTTCGACTAAGTGGTCCTGGATTGACTTTTATTGACTTTTTCAAAAATGATAAAAAATTGAAGCTTATCCGTTCGTAGGTAGTTTCTAAAGCTTATTTTGGATTGTTTGATTGATAATTGGCTAGATTCGGTTGGTTTGGAGGTTTGTTCCAAGGGAAAGGGCATGGTTGATTGTTGAATTGATTCCAGGAAGAGGTAGCTATTGTGGTTAACCTTGACTCGAGAGAATTAGAACTTGATTGGTCTATTTTCTACTTGATTTTATGTGTGGGGACGACGTATGTGCAATGTGACGTGTGTACATATGTTGTCATTGATTATGCATGCGAGTTGACCTATTAACTATATATTTTAACTACATTATGCCTTCTTTTACTCCGTGCAACTATTCTTATCATGCCTTCATTGTTACTTGCCCTTATTTCTTAAATGAATGTCTTCTTTGTCACATGCCCTCATTTGTTACTTGTTCCGTGCACCCATGTTTTTTGTTGTTTTCTATTTTTACTTGTTTAATGCCTTTAATTGTCTATTTGCCTTTATATCCTTCTATTCGGCTCCGGTTTGTTACATTGGTTTGTCTTAGAGTATTTACTTATTTTAGTTCCTTACTCTTATATTGAGAGCTATCCCGTAGTTGTTTGTAGTATTGATATTATTGTATAGGATCGGGTTGCATGTCGTAACGGATATTAATATTTTTTAGGATCGGGTTGCACGCCACAACGGATATTGATATTTTTTTTGGGATCGAGTTTTACGCCGCAACGAATATTGATATGTTGTTTGGAATAGGGTTTCACGCTGCAACGGATATTGACATGTTCTTTGGGATCGGGTTGCATGCCACAACGGTGTTAGTATTGATATGATATATGCGGATCGGGTTGCGCGCTGCAATGCAGAAGATATATTATGACCGTTCTTGACTATTGGTTTAGTATCTGTATTGTATTTTGAATTTGTGACGACCCAAAATCCAACTAGTCGTGATGGAACCTAACTCAACCTGCTAGGTAAGCCAATTAACAACTATCCAATTCCAATAAAATTTAATAGGACAATTAAGCAACAGAAAATATCTGAATCCTATACATTTCCCAAGGACTGGTAGTACAAATCACGAGCTTCTACGATTAAAATTTACAATGCTGGTGTGAAATAAAAATACATCATCTGTCCGAATAATACATAAATAGATTTTTTATAAGTCTAGAGCTACTATGAACTAGAGGCGGCAATAAACGGAACGCAGGAACATAGGTAGGAGTCCGACACCAACAACCACAACAGTTCATAACAACATAATGAAAGAAATAAAAGAAGTAACTCAGAGATAAAATGCTCAGCTCGTTCACAGTTCCAGAAAATAGGTCTGCTTTTCCAGTAAATCTGTGAAAATCCAATTCTTTTGCTGAAATCACCAAAAATATGAGTGAATTCGAAAACTGTAATTTTTCCAAATGGCATGAGGAAAATACATCTCTTTCCTATATGTCAACATGTATGAGAAGTAAGGAATGACGTGATAACATACAGCATGAGGAAAATGCATCTCTATGCATGTATGTCATGTATGTATGTCAATGCAATGTATCTCAGAGATGAACTCATGTACTCACACCCTCAGAGTACTCCATCTCACTATCTCACACTTTCCACTCATCATGCTTAATCGCTCGACATGCTCGGTCACGCAGTACTGTATATGGCCAATCCAACCCAGGGAGGTTCCATCCCGAATATATATATATATATATATAGCAACTACCAGTCAGTCACTCAGTACTTTATAAGGGCCAATCCAACCGGGGAAGATCCATCCCCAAATATAAATGCTTCGGGCAAGATCCATGCCCAGTGAAGATCCATCCTTCAATATAAATCAACCGCACTCACTAGGGGTGTGTGCAGACTCCGGAGGGGCTCCTGCAGCCCAAGAACTATGTCAAGCCAATCATAGCATAAATAAATGATACCTGCTATGGCGTGCAACTCGATCCCATAAATATATATATAGCCATAAGGCTCGTTGCGACGTACTACACGATCCACATATGTACAACCATAAGGCGCGTTGCGGCGTGCAACTCGATCTACATATATACATATATCACTCACTGCTCAGGCCCTCAGCCTCATTCAATCATCAATCTCTCCAGTCTCTCAGGCTCACAATGCCATCAAACTAGCCCAAAATGATGTTATGATGTCATTAGCAACAGAGACTAAGATATGATATGAAATGAATGAACATGACTGAGTATGAAATTGCAATTTAAGAAATAATTCAACAGCAATATGACCTCGGTGGGTCCCAACGGAATAAGCATGTAGCCTAGACATGGTTTCTAACATGGATCACAGCTCAATAGCTCTAGTACATTGAGATTTTATGGTTACAGATAAGATCAGGCAACTACACAATACCACAGGAATAACAGAGTCATATACACACGGTGCACTCCCACATGCCCGTCACCTAGCATGTGCATCACCTTAATACCAGACACATAACACGTAATTCGGTATTTCATACCCTCAGCACCAAGTTTAGAAGTGTTGCTTACCTCGAACAAGCCAAATTCAATACCGAGCAAGCCAAGCAATGCTCCCAAAAATGCCATCCCGCACATATCGACCTCTGAACGGCTCGAAACTAGCCAAAAGCAACTCAAATATATCAAATAATGCCAAAGGAAACAAACCCAATCGATAAAGGTCAAACCTTTAATCAAAATCTCAAAATCGACCAAAAAGTCAAACCCGGGACCGTGCCTCGAAACCTGTCAAAACTCACAAAATCCAACAACACATTCAATTACGAGTCCAAGCATACTAATTTCACTAAAATCCGACTCTAAATCGATGTTCAAAACTTAAATATTCATTTTATAAAATTTTAGACAAAACCCCAAATTCACTTTGAAATCATCAATCAAATGCTAAGAAACGAAGATGGATTCATAAAATATAACCAGAATCGAGTATAGAACACTTACCCCAATCCATATGGGGAAAATCGACTCCAAAAATTGCCCAAACACGAACTCCCCAACTCAAAATATGACCAAATGAACAAATCTTCAATATTGAGTATTTTTGCCCAACTGTTCTGCCTTGTTTTGTGTGACAAACGATCCCTAAACTCGCTTTTGTTGCCTCCAATGGATTCCTTGTGAAATTTCAGTCAAGTTAGACTTTTGAATCACTGCATTTGACCTTATAATGATGGAGATATGTTGATTTCAATATTTGAAAATAGTGCAGATTTTTAAATACGAAGTCAGTGGCAATTTCGTAATTAATCTGAAAAATCTAGCAACCCAATTCTTAGTAAAATGACCATAAAATCCTCATACGATGTCCAAATTCGACTATTCTTTTTACTATGGCTCCGTAATTATGATACGGATCTAATGCTCCAATCAAAATAGAAATCAAGTCTTATTAGTTTAATATGGTACCATTTATGCTTGAAGAAACGACGTCGAAACATAAGAAAAACTAGCACAGCCCAAAAATCTATCCGAAACTCACCCGAGCCCTTCGGGATCTCCTATGAACATACCAACATGTCCCGTAACATAACAAGGACCTACTCGAGGCCTCAAATCACGCATAACAACATCAAAACGACCAAACACACCTCAAATCAAACTTAATGAACTTTCGACTTCCAAAAACTCGCGCCGAAACATATCAAATCAGCTCGAAATGAAATCAAATTTTGCACACAAGTCCTAATACATCATGGAGTGCTACTCGTGCCTCCAAACTACCGAGCGAACTGTGAATGCTCAAAACGATCGGTCGGGTCGTTACATTCTCCCCCACTTAAACATACATTCATCCTCGAACGTGCCAAGAGTTGTTCCTAAGCCGTCAAACTGCCATGTAACCTTACCATGCACATACCCAGGGGTGATCCCACGTCACCCTATTCCGTATTGGCCCGACAACACAACATAACTGAGGATCCTTACTTCAACCTTAGTCCGTAAACCACAGAATCCCAACTCCAACATTCGGAATTTACTACAAGACCCGAACTTCGCATCTACACACTGTATAAGTCTAAGAAAGTTGTATCAAGCCATAACCACAACCCAAGATGTAATCACCCAACTTACCACACGACTTACCAAATTTCCGATCACAGTAGCTGCTCAAAATAACCCAATACCTGTAATAAACATCATGTCAAACAAAACCTCGTTCTAAAGCCTTTGTGTACTGCTGATGATGGAAGAAACACGCAGAAACTCATAAAAATTCATCAGATAAACAAGTCATGGAGCTCCCTCTCCTTCGAGAAGAACTATAGCCAATTTCTAAGCCAATCAGCGATATTATCCTTTCAAATATACAACAACCAAATCCGATAGCACCCATTCTAGGTCCGACGACCTCATCTTATCAAATACAAGCTACTCTGCTTACATGCCTCACCAACACTACCCAGAGCCACAAAATGTGCAATCCGTGCACCAATATACAACAATACAAACGTACCCAAACATAGAAAATAACTCTAATGAGAGAACCATCCCACATGCTCAACAAGTACCACCACAACGCAATGCTAAGAACCCATCACACACTGTAGAACCAAAACACACGAATCTAACACAAAGGATCATATCCCAACATAACTTTGCTGCAATGCGCGACCCCATCCAAACACTAATCCACATGAAATACCTCAAGTCACAATGCTCAAAATCAACAACCATGCGCATTTTGATGTCTAGTACCAAAAATGCATGACGATAACCACTGAGAAGCAAATAACTCAATACCATATTCCGGAATGAACAAAACCAGTGCGCAATCAATCATTCAACACCCTAATACCCATCTCGCTCAAATTTTGTCATAAGGCCCAAATAGAACCGCACCATGTGTGTATATAATAAACGAAATACAACCCCTCATAGCATAGAACGGTGACTCATAGAGCATCTCAGAACACGTATAAGCTCAACTGTAGCCAAATGGCACATCCCTCAATAAATAGCAGTACAGAGTCAACCAATCCAACCCGGTGTCGAACACACATCCTCATTGGGCCTACCAATAGACCCCAAATCAACTCTGTTCACCCACAAATAGATACATAACCCTCCGAAAGTGCACAATGATTGATTATCCGCTACCATGAAACAATCAAATTCTAAGAATTCTTGGTCTCCAAATATATAGAAAACACGAATCACCATGTCTGATCCCAACTCCACCGCTCGAATGTCTAGCACATCTCTCATACACGATCATTCCATGAGGAATACTTCTATAATTCTCCCGTGCCACCTGGAAAATCTGAACTTTAGCAGACGATCAACCAGTCGAATACCGCAACACCAATAAAGTATTCGTAAGTCAAAATACAATGCGCCTTCTGAAATGCGCACCCTTCTCAGGAAATACCAAGTAGTAATAGCATTTATCTAGACATCTGAAACCGTCCATATTGTCTAAGACCTTCCCTTCAAAACTGAAGCGTGCCCTTGCACATGCAAATCTCAATGCTACACAACACACTGCATCTATCATTCCATTATATGAAAAGCACGAGAATCTCACGATCAACTCTGAGTCGCCATCAGAATGCATAATCGATTAGTCGGAAACCTTCTATCTGATCTCATCTAGGAGAAATCCCAATACGTAACATGTTCCTCATGCCAATAGGAAATATCCACCTCGAAACGTGATAGAAATCATCGAGAGCTCTTTGGAATCGATTTGCACATAACCAAGCTATTAGAACCGAATCCCTCTAACTCAACCAAGCCACGCAGGTCGCCAAACCCACGAGCATTGCCACAAAACACTTGTAGAGACTCAACACATCATAAGTACCCCCAAGAACCGATCATACTCATTACAGTGCCGATCCAACCTACTACTAAACTATCCTATTTATCCGAGTTCCTTCTGAATTACCCTCAAGGTGACACTTCTCCTTTCCAGAACACCACGATCCTTAACCCAAAACTCACCCTACGAGATTCTAAAATAAAATCACACCGCCCAAGGCCCATAAGCTACTCTTAGCACCTCAAAGTACCACAATCTAGGCACCCACATAGAAGAGACCTTATGTGAGTCTAAAGTCGTTTCCTTCACATTCCTAATGCTGAAATGTGTAATACATAATGATATTTAAATATCGCAAGTCCCACACCATCCAATGTAAATCTCAGTTTCTAGCCATATACAAATCCTGGAAATTTCCAATTGCTATATATAAATCTTGAATCCATTAGAACTTTCTGAGAGTCATTTACTTTGCTCAAATCTCAATTGCACCACCAAAATAGCCCGAACAACTTGTGCCCCGCTAGCACAGCAACACCCAAAGAAGTAATCCAGATCTCTCAGTGACTGAGCAAGTTCCTATTCCATGCACACTACATCCTTCACGAATAACCTCTCAATCGTCCCATGATTCCCATATACCTATAGAGTGTAACACAACCCGTATCCAGAAATTCCCTTACTCGAGTCATCCTCGATCTCAACCTCTGCAAGTCATAACTGATTCACAAGTATACCTCAAACCGAAACCAATACAACACATAATCGTGCAATCAACTCATCGATAGCAGACTCCCCCACTTTCCCCAAAGCCATAGATCAAAACACACAATAGCTCACAATGACATACTCTATTATTGCTATAATACGATAATGAGATTCAACTAAATCCTTCATGAGCTACTGCAACGCAGACCATCTAATACTTCAAATTATCTGCAATTCTTGCATTCACCTTTGTAACAGTCAAGCCAACTTTCACAAGCGATCGAAACTCAAATTGCAACACATATCATTCACTGGTAAAAGTGAACTCTCTACAAAACATCATAGGGATCATACAACCTCAGGACACCCTGCAGGAGATAACCCGCCTGCTTTGCCTCAAACTGACATCTCTATATACCTTTCCACAGTCACGACTACTACACAATCACTTAATCTTCCTGATTCTGAACTCATCAACAAGACATGAGAATCTAATTCGTTCCACAATTAAGGAACATGAAAGATCTTTCAACACACCCATAACTCGAGACTATAAGTCAATTCAAGACAAAAATAAAGCACCCAATAGTCCCTTTTTACATCTCAAGCAAACTCTTTTCATCACATTCAAACAATTTGAACACTTTCCGTTGTAATATCATACTTATCATATATCCATCCAACCATTCATCGAGCCATCAATTCCTAGAGACACTATCGGACTTATAAGTCCAAAATCACGTTCCAAAATCCTCCGTACTTGCCCTTCATTGGCACACAGAAATCGCATCTTGCACCTCATCCATGGAATCACAAGCCGGCGGCGCACAGCCGTTACCGAGCGCTCCCATGCACATACGAATGCATGGAAAGAATTCAAAGAGTTACGCTTGAAGTTGAATCAATACCACACGATAAGGAAAGAAAGATGGGAAGTATATCCTAAATGTCCTATAGCATCTCGAAGATAGGTATGGACGTCATCATACTGATCCGCAAAGCCTACTAGACACTTACTCATGGCTTGTAGAAACTATGAACCCGGAGCTCTGATACCAACTTGTCACGACCCAAAATCTAATTAATCGTGATGTCACCTAACCCAACCTGCTAGGTAAGCCAATTAACAACTATCCAATTTCAATAAAATTTAATAAAACAATTACGCAAAAGAAAATATTTGAATCCTATACATTTTCCAACGATTGGTAGTACATATCACGAGCTTCTACGATTAAAATTTACAATGCTGGTGTGAAATAAAAATACATCATTTGTCCGAATAATATATAATTAGATTTTTCATAAGTCTAGAGCTATTACGAACAAGAGGCAACTATAACAGGAACACAGGTACATCATCAAATCCATCTCCTGTCGATCACAGCAACGTCAGCAGGCAACATCTGCACGCAAAGTGCAGAAGTGTACAAGGTGCAGAAGTGTAGTATGACTACAACTGACCCCATGTACTCAGTAAGTAACAAACCTAACCTTATGTTGAAAGTAGTGACGAGTTGGAACATAGGTCGGAGCCCGACACCAACAACCAACAACAGTTCATAACAACATAATGAAAGTAATAAAAGAAGTAACTTAGAGATAAAATGCTCAGCTCATTCACAGTTCCAGAAAATAGGTCTGCTTTTCATGTAAATATGTGAAAATCCAATTCTTTTACTGAAATCGCCAAAAATATGAGTGAGCTCGAAAACTGTAATTTTTCCCAAAAAGCTTTCAATCGGTAAATGTTTCATTTTCAAATAGAATGAGGAAAATACATTTCTATGCCTATATGTCAACATGTGTGAGAAGTCAGGAATGACTTGATACCGTACATCATGAGGAAAACGCATCTTCATGCATGTATGTCATGTCAGTGCAATGTATCTCAGAGATGAACTCATGTACTCACACTCTCAGAGTACTTAATCTCACTATCTCACACTTTCCACTCATTATGCTCAATCACTCGATATGTTCAATCACGCGGTATTGTATATGGCCAATCCAGCCCAGGGAAGATCCATCCCGAATATATACACAGCAACTACCAGTCAGTCACTCAGTACTTTATAAGTCCAATCAAGCCCGGGGAAGATCCATCCCCAAATATAAATGCTTCGGAAAAGATCCATGCCCAAGGAAGATCCATCCATCAATATAAATCAACCGCGCTCAATAGGGGTGTGTGTAGACTCCGAAGGGGCTCTTTCAGCCCAAGCACTATGTCAAGCCAATCGTGGCATTAATCAATGATACTTGCTACGTCGTGCAGTCCGATTCCATTAATATATATAGCCATAAGGCTCGTTGTGGCGTGTAACCCGATCCACATATGTACATCTATAAGGTGCGTTGCGACGTGCAACACAATCCACATATATTCATATATCACTCACAGCTCAGGCCCTCGGCCTCACTTAGTCATCAATCTCTCCAGTCTTTAGGGCTCACAATGCCATGAAACTAGCCCAAAATAATGATATGATGTGTCAATAAATAGCAACAGAGACCAAGATATGATATGAAATGAATGAACATGACTGAGTATGAAATTGCAATTTAAACAAATAATTCAACAGCAATATGACCTCGGCTGGTCCTAACAGAATAAAGATGTAGCCTAGACATGGTTTCTAACATGGATCACAGCTCAATAGCTCTAGTACGTTGAGATTTTATGGTTACAGATAAGATCAGGTAACTACACAGTACCACAGGAATAACGGAGTCATATTCACACGGTGCACGCCTACACGCCCATCACCTAGCATGTGCGTCACCTCAATACCAAACATATAACACGTAATTCAGGGTCTCATACCCTCAGCACCAAGTTTAGAAGTATTACTTACCTCGAACAAGCAAGCGATGCTCCAAAAAATGCCATCCCGCGCGTATCGACCTCCGAGCAGCTCGAAACTAGCCAAAAGCAACACAAATACATCAAATAACGACAAAGGAAACAAACCCAATTGATAAAGATCGAATCTTTAATCAAATCCCTAAATCGACCCAAAAGTCAAACCATGGCCCATGCCTCGAAACCCGATAATAACTCGCAAAATCGGACAACACATTCAATTACGAGTCCGACCATACTAATTACACTCAAATCCGTCTCTGAATCGATGCTCAAAACTTAAAAATTCACTTTATGAAATTTTAGACAAAACCCCCAAATTTTACTTTGAAATCATCAGTCAAATGCCAACAACAAAGATGGATTCATAAAATATAACCAAAATCAAGTATAGAACACTTACCCCAATCCATATGGTGAAAATCGCCTCCAAAAATTATCCAAATCCGAAATCCCAACTCAAAATATGACCAAATGAACAAACCTTCGATATTAAGTATTTTCGCCCTCCAGTTCTGCCTTGTTTTGTGTGCCAAACGGTCCCGAAACTTATTTTTTATGCCTCCAACGGATTCCTTGTGAAATTCAGTCATGTTAGGCTTTTGAATCACTCCATTTGATCTTATAATGAAGGAGATATCTTGGTTTCAATATTTGAAGATAGTGCAGATTATTAAATACGAAATCACTGGCAATTTCGTAATTAATCTGAAAAATCTAGCAATCAAATTCTTAGTAAAATGACCATAAAATCCTCATACAATGTCCAAATTCGACGATTCATTTTTGCTATGGCTCCGTACTTATGATACGGATCTAATGCTTCAACCAAAATAAAAATCGGGGCTCATTTGCTTAATGTGATACCATTTATGCTTGAATAAATGGCGTCGAAACATAAGAAAAACTAGCACAACACAGCCCATACCTATCCGAAACTCACTTGAGCCCTCAGGACCCCGTACGAACATACCAACACGTCTCATAACATAACGCAGACCTACTCTAGTCCTCAAATCACGAATAACAACATCTAAACGACCAAAGGCACTTCAAATCAAACTTAATGAACTTCCGAACTTTCGACTTCCAAAAACTCACGCCGAATCATATCAAATCAACTCGGAATGAAATAAAATTTTGCACACAAGTCCTAATATGTCACACAGAGCTACTCGTGCCTCTAAACTACCAAGCAAAGTATGAATGCTCAAAATGATCGGTCGGGTCGTTACAGAATTGGAGCATAGATTATATTTTAGGGTCCTCTGTTATGTATTTTCTGTTTCGGTTTTCATGTTAATTCTTCTTTCCCTATTCTGTTATTGTTGTCACTTATACTCGTACAGGTTTATAGTGAGTGCCTTGTTATAGCCTCGTCACTACTTCATCGAGGTTAGGTGCGACACTTACGGAGTGCATGTAGTTGGTTGTACTTATACTACAGTCCTGCACTTCTTGTGCAGATTCCGGTGTTGGTCCTGACGGCATGTAGTGGAGGTGTGCTTTGACTATCCTTACTCGATACTTGAGGTAGAGCTGCTCGGCGTTCGTAGACCTTAAAGTCCCCTTCTTATCTTTGTGGTGCTTACTTCATTCAGACAATTTTATTTTATTCCGGACCTGGCTTTTAGTATTTTTAGTAGCATATGTCTAGTGACACCCGATTCCGGGATTAGAGTAGACAGCGTATTTGGAGATTATTTTATATTTTTGAAATTTTACAGCTTTACCCTCTTTTTAATCTTCTTTTAAAATTGTTAGAAATTAATATTGTATAGCTAATGTTGGCTTGCCTAGCAAGTGGACGTTAGGCGCCATCACGCCCCCCGTAATTGATATTTCGGGTCGTGACATGTTTTTAAAGTGATTTTTATAGGCACTAAAGATTATTCTACAAAAATCAATTTTTAAGATAAAAAAAATACGGAGTATACATGCTATATTAAACACACAATCAATCGATTATATCACGATCTTAAACTAAATAAGGATTCGTGCATCCTCAAACGAAAGATTGATGTAGATTATTATAATAAGATATCAAAAAAGGTGAAAAACAATGAGAGTGCATAATCTAAAATAAAATAACAATTTGGAGTATTCGAAAAAAAACTGCTTTAAAGGAAGAATATCTAGAACGAAAAATTTAAAAAGGGTTTTGAAGGTTTATGGGGGGG
>NW_017670304.1:1021011-1053631 GCF_001879085.1 Nicotiana attenuata
GGGGGGGGGGGGGGGGGGGGGAGAGGTGATCACTTTAGTAAGGGGCAAAGTGTCCACAAAAGGTAAGAATATTTGTAAGAAAGCACTAGAAAAAGAAAAAAAAGACGGGTCAAAAAATTTGTTGAAACAGAAAATATCCGCATCTAATAGTTTATAAAATGACAATTGCACTTTCGTTGATTTTCTTAATCCTAAAAGTTGCATACATATCTGAGTTCTCCAAAATAGACTTATTATTTCATGTCAACACATTAATGCATGGATATTTTTGTCTTTCACCAAAATATCTCAGTTATTCTTGCAATTCACACTCGACACATACAATTCTTTGATGCAATTCCCACTCCATTTTAGAAGAACAACTTGTTTTCATTCTATCAACCTAGTGAAATAAAGTAATGATAGGGAATACTTTATTTGGAGTCTTCCTAGTATTAAGTCATTGAAACAAATTAATTTGGCATATAAACGATGGGACTTTCACAGAAATATACTTAACCGACTGAAGGGAGAGTATTTTTAGTGCATCGAGCGAGAACATGTCCCAAATATGATGAAGTTGGTTGTGTTTTCTCAATTTCTTAATCGCAGTCACCTTTGTGTTTTCTTCTCATTTTCTTTTTCAATTGGGTTTCATCTTTTTCTTGAATTTTTTCAATTTCTCACCCAATAATTCTTACCTGACCTTGGTTTCAATCGAAAAGGACAAACATTAATAAATTATAGGATATATTAAGAACAAAGTTCTAAAGATTGAAGAAGAAGGGGTTAATGAAACGACATGTTTGGAGCTTCACGTTGAGGACGGGATATTGCTGGATTAGGGGCCTCTTTTGTGAAAAGTCAAAACTATCCCCATTATTAATGAAAAGATAGTCGCATATAATAAGAGTATTTTAGAGAACTTAAAATACATTCACGCCAAGGCCGCTCACAATTCCATTTATGTGATTCAGACCCTTTGATCCACTCTCAATAGAGCCTTGGATAGGTGCCACGTGTTCAGTCAAATTAGGGATATATGTATGTCCATAGTAAGACGGTGCGTTTCTTCTAAACAATGAGTATAATAAGGGGTAATTCTAAATGATTTTTAATAGTAGAGGTGTATATCAGACCCTTTTCAGTGTGTGTATACACACACACTCATTCACGCCAAGGTCGCTGACAAGCGCAAAACACAACACGAATTTAATGCACGCTAGTAAAAGATAATATAGTTTAATTATAGTCGTCACAAGGATTGGGTTTAAACAGTGTTCGAATAATCTCTAGTTAATTGCAATTCAGGAGAATTAACACTTGATTGAAATGATTATTAACTATAATTAACTGCTAAAATTAAAGCAACTATCAATTGATCACGGAAGACAAGAGTTCAGCAACATAGAAATATTACTGAGAGAAATAAAGTAATTGACTATACAGGTGTGAGTTAATTGACTCGGGATCCAATGCTTGAATTAGTTCACTCTATATTACTGCTGATTCTCACGAATTCACCAGATAATTAGGTTACGCTAGAAGTTAATGTTCCTCTTTCGATTAAAAATTAATTTTTGGAAATAATCCAATTGAAACACGATGAACCAATGCAATGTATATAATGATGGCTTTAGTCTAAAGGGTAACTTCACACGATTTTCCTCTTTTCTAGTTTGAATAATAATTCAAGAGGCTTTTTCGATTACCTAGGTGAATCAGGGATTTAAACTAGAGCATAAGATGTAAAGAAATTTAATATTAAACTCCTCTTTCGATTAAGCAAAAAAATGAACAACTTCACAACACAATTCAAACTCCATCAATTAAGTCAAGCAATTGTCAAGAATCGAATTCCTAATCAAATTATCAATACACCATGTCTGTCAATACCCTAAGGAACACTACTCTATAGCAGTGGAAAAAGTCATCTAAAGAAGGTTTAAATACATAGAAAGCATCAACTTTAAAGATTCGATACGAACTCTCGTATTGCACCGATTGTTGGTTGAGATCTTAATGAAAACATCAACCTTAGTTGCTCCTCAAATCCTTCGCAGGGTAGAAGGACTCTCAAAATTGTGTTTTTGGTGTAATTATATCATGTAGAATCGGGTCCGGCCGGAACTACCCTTTTCAAGCTTAGGTTGGAAACAAAATTACACAGGTACAGCGCGCCTTGCGGGCTCTAATGCACCACGCCGTGGGGATTTCAGAGGCTTGTTTCTGACAGGCATTTTCCAATTGCACTGCTGCACCGTGCCTCGTCACTCCCCATGCGACGCGGTAGAGTTGTCAATATGGGTGGGGCCAGCTAGCCCAGCCCAGTCCACGTGGGCTTAAGAATTTGACGGGCTGGGTTGGGCTAGCCCATCATTTTGATGGGCCTTATAATGGTCAGCCCTACGTGGCTGCGGGCCCCCACGGGCCGGCCCATCATTTTTTTAAAATACGATTTTATATTTTTTCTTTAAGTTCTAACAAAAAAAAGATAATTATTTAAAACTTAAAAAAATCTTATTGGAAAAAATTCACAAAACTTAATAACGTTTTACATTGTTCCAATATATTACAATAAACACCAGAAGAGTAAAAGACAATATCATTTCATTAACTAAAAGTCAAACTTAAAGCAAACTATTCAAGAGAACGTCCACGACGCTTATGGGATATCCAACACATGATCTTCATCAAATACATTTGAATCCGCTTGTTGGAAGGTTGTTTTAACATCTTCACTTTCATCTACATTTACAATTCGTTTGCAATATTAATTTGTTAAATATTAAGAATAATTAAAATTTTAAAACTAATTAACGTTTCAAGACTTTGATCTTTTAATATGATGAGCTTAAAACTTTAAGCTTGGGATACTCCTCTTATTATTTTTTGTCATATTAATTTTTTTATTTTATATATTTTAAATACATACTTTTATTAGGCCCACGGGCCGGCCCGGCCTAGCCTCAGTCAAGCCTCACGGGCCACGGGCTTACTCGGGCTGGGCTTAAAAGCCTCGCTTTTAAATGGACTCCAAAAATTCTAGCTCACCCCTGCTAAATCACGGGCTGGGCTGGGCCGGCCCAACGGGCCAAGCCCATATTGACGGCTCTACGATGCGGTAGTTGCAAATTTCTTAGAGTAGATTTATTTTCTCAATTTTTGATATCCTTACTTGGTATTCGACCACAAATGCGAGCCCGATTTAATTCCTTGATTTCAGACTTCAAAGCTCCAAATTGTTCGATTTAGCTTACAATTATCTTTTTTACTCTGAATCATTTCCCACAATGCATAAAACACATAATAAGTAAAAAATCATCATCATTTAAGTTCAAATACGAGTAAAGTACAATAATATAAGTGTAAAATACGGCTAAAATATGGGTTTGCAGCCTACCATCAACATCCCACACTTAGACCATAGCTCGTCCTCGAGCAACAAAACTACACTTCACATCGAGACGACCTTTTTATCAAACAACTTCCCTAACTCATCATGTCAATAATATTTAAAGAAGACCAAGCACCACGGTAACATCCTAACCTCAAGACTCAACTCACAAGTACCACATATTTTTCAAAATCTTCTCACTTACTCTAACACAGAGGCCTAAGACGTGACCTTTCCTTTGTAAGTCCTATGCTCTCACACAAACAATAGAGTGTAGTTTCCCACACAACAAGTTCATAAACAATTAGGAACTCAAAAATAGGAAGAATTCACTCAGTCTCAGAAATAAAATTCATGTGTCAATGAAGATGTACCATAGACTCTACTAATTCCTGCTCATTCGATCAAGCATCATGTAGGACTTAATTTGGTTGTAATGTAGGCTGCGGGACGGGTATGATACATTTTGGATAATAGTGACTACACCTCCTATGCACTTTAATACATACAATTTCACAATTTAAACCCTACACTTGTGTTAAACCACACCACAACCTTCATAAAATAACAACACCAAACTCCAAATTCTTTTAAGCACAAATAAAGCAAGATTTACCAATAGCAAGGAATAATTTTATTTCTAATATATAAAAATACCACTCTCTCTTTTTTCTTTTTCTTTTCTTTTCTAGCTATGATATTTCTTTTTTCAAGCGGACTTTTAATTTTTTTTCCAATTCCCTTCAAGTGGCTCTATTTTTCTTCAAAATAGTGCTCCTTTTTCCTTTTTATATGGTTCCACTCAAAAGCCCAACCAAATCTCCACTTAGCTTGTAACAAGCTCATTGCAATTTTAGTGTTCAAGAAAGGTAAAAGGTTCAAACAAATAGCCAATTCAAACAAAGTGGTCAGGCTTTTAATGAGGCTGCTAAAGAACATAAGACTACAAGCTCAATGAGGGTAACTAAGATGCATATTGATTGGTGGGCATTCAAGCATATATCAGGCTCAACAAAGAACACCTCTATTACTTCCTAAATTGAATAAAACTGCTATTTCGCTTTGCAAACATACATGGTAAGTTCTAGATATCGACTTACATGCATAGAATATCAAAAAACAACCTCACTAACACATTGGCACATAACTCGCTCGTGACCGGATCTATCCGGGTTCTCTTAGTAAAAAATATTAAGCAAAAGCAAGCATTTTAAGGCACTATAATACATGAGTCGAGTGATGTGCCTAGGCGTCACAACTAAGGCACTCACTGTTCTCAAGGCACAGCAAAGTAAGAAAAGATTGCCTTCAATTAGCAAAATGACACAAGATCTTCTACTCCTAAGAAAAAAACTAGCTACACCCAGTTCAAGAAAAACTCTTAAAAAAGAATCGTGCCACAAAGATCAAGTGGGGGTTACTACACTATCTAAGAAAGTAAAATAGAATTAACATACATATTTTTGAATTATCAAAAAAATGTTTTTGCTTCTTCTTTTTTCCGACTTTAAATCCCTTAAGAAAATAATCTAAGAGATCCATCGTTGGGAAAAGTCTAGTTTTTTTTAAAAGAATGATGAAAAACACACGAATAAAAGATTATATACATACGTAAATCTACCAACTCACACTTTATATTGTGGCATGTTCCCATGACACACAAGTAAAAAGCAAGAGGTAAAGGAAACTCCCCTGAATGTTTTCCTTTTTCTATAACATATAAACTCCACCATAATTCTAAATTCATTCCTCACTTTTGCTCCATGGAATTATTTATGGAGCTTATTCGGCCAAATTCATTTGAGGATATCTGTAAGACCCGCTCTTTTCTTTCTTGGTTGGCCTCATTTTGAGCGCTTAATTGCTCCTTCAAGATGATCCTCGACTCGTTTCTGTATTCCTTCATAGGATCAAACCTAGCATATTCCTGTAAATCCCCAAATATAAAATCCACATGATCAAGGTTAAAATAAGAAAATAAAGAAGAAAGGCCATGCGAATATTACTCTGATATGTCCAAGACCATTTGTTTCTCATTCTTTTTGTACTAAAGGTTATAAATATGAAAAGGTGGATGGGGTTTTGAATTCTTCTATTATCGCTTCACAATCAGCCAAAGCCTCATCTTCAATCATCTCAATTAAATTAGAGTGTTCTTGCAGAGTGATAACTTTTCTTTGTAGATGCTCATCCTCTTGGATAGGCTCATTCTCACAGGGTATCTCCTCCATATACTCACCATATAATGCAATGAGCTTTTTGAAAGTAAACTTACTATTTCACTCACTTGCGTTGTTAGGTTCTTAATGCCTTCGTAATTTTGTACAAGTCTCTCTTTAAAAGTCTCTCTTCAACACTATTCATGAACTTATACATAACCTCTCTAAACTACCATTCTCCTCTTGAGGTGGTTGTCTCATTTCGCTTTCATTCCAGTCATAGTCAGAGTATTCGTTCCATCCAGAGTTAAGATTGTCGCCATATGAAACCTCATACCTGTAGGGACTAGAAACATAGTGAGATTATTCAAAAGATGAACCATAGGGAGAATACGTACCTGCTTCACAGTCAACCCATAGATTACTTCAATTACATTTAAAACAAATAGCAGACTTGTGATAATGTCCATCTGCTCACTCTGCAATTAATTTGTTAGGCCGACTGTGCTCCAACTTCACAACATTTAGAGTTCAATATCAAGATTTTGTTCTTCAAACCTTTCTCCCTAGCACTTGTCAGGTACTATAAAGGAAATCTTAAAGAGAAGTTAACTAATAAATAAATAAAAAATAAAGAGGAAAAAATAAAAGTAAAAATAAAAATAAAAGCTAATTCCAGAATTAGCACTAGAAACTATTTTGAACACAATTGATTACCAATCTCCGGCAACGGTACCAAAATTTGACAAGTGCAAAACACAACACGAAATTAATGCTCGCTAGTCAAAGATAGTATATTTTGATTATCGTCTCCACAGGGATTGAATTTAAATAGCATTCGAATAATCTCTAGTTAATTGCTATCCATGAAAATTAATACTTGTTAGGAATGATTATAAACTACAATTAACTATTAAAATTAAAGCAACTATCAATTGATCACGGAAGACGAGTTGAACAGCCACAAATATAGTGAGAGAAATAAGGATAATTGACTAGACATGTGCAAGATAATTGACTAGGGATCCAATTCATGAATTAGTTCACTCTATAATACTGATGATTCCCACGAATCACCAGATAATTAGGTTACACTTGAAGTTAAGGTTCCTTTTTCTCGATTAAAATTAATTTCTTGAAATAATCCAATTGAAGCACGGTGAACCGATGCAATGAATATAATGATGATTTTAGTGTCACGACCCAATTTCCCTATAGGCCGTGATAGCGCTCAGCGTCGCCGTTAGGCAAGATAACGATGAACTAATTATGTATTTATTCTTTTATTAATTTCGAAGTAGTTGATTTTTATTTATTCGGAAAATGGTTAGTGGAAAATAATAGTAAAGCAAAGCATAAACTAATGAGAGAGCCAATACAGTGAATTTAATACTCAAAACCATAAAGTGTCTACTAGAATACTCTCAAACCCGGTGTCACAACTGTTTGAGCAACTAGTAGAGTATATAAAACCACCTATACTACTGTCTCGAATAAGATAGATAGAAAGTAAATACAAAAGAGAGACTCTGGCTGCTGTAGAACGGACACAGAGAGCAGCTCACAACTATGTCTTGGGTCAATGGGGCTACGCGCCTGAATGACTGCCAGATGCACCTGCCTCAGATCTTGCACGATTAGTGCAGAAGTGTAGCGTGTGTAAATAAACAACATGTACCCAGTAAGTATCTAGTCTATCCTCAAAGAAGTAGCGATGAGGGGTCGACATCGACACTTACTAATGGGCCGATAAATAAAGTACAGTAACTCTAAATAGGCATTGAATACATCGATAATAATAACACAATAATAAAGAGTAAATAAGTGATCCTTTAAGTAGAAGTCAATTTAAGATCTCCAATTAGCACATAGTAACTTCAATAAACACATGCCATCAAGTAAACTACAATTTATCAAGTCATGAAAGTAATATCAAGTGTAATCAAACTCTTAACATTATCACGCACGATTTATGTCGAAGTCATATGACCCGATCCAGAATGATGTGTACACTATCGAGGGTCGACCGACGCGAACCATAGATGCATCTATCATACCGTCGAGGCGTTCGGCCCACTCCACTAGATGAGAGAATACTGTACGAACGCCAATTCTACGGTTATCACAAGACTAATACGCAAGGAAGCACAATTTCGACTAACGGTCAAGTAACCCGCTAAAACTCAAAGTAAATGAAATTTGATCTTTACGAATCCTTTATAAAATTTCAATATAATTGAAGCACTTAAATTAACAAGTAGAGTACAATTAATACAAGTATTACATGATAGAGTCAAAGGAAGATAAATTCCCAGCCACATTCAACTTTTCTCTCTCTTCGTTCTCCATCAGGTAATGTCAAATCCGGCTGGAGGAAACCTCCTGCTCCGGTGCCAGCGACCACCAGTGGCCAGGTAAGCACCCTGTCTCTTCTCTCTCTATTCTCTCTTCTCCCCCCGCCCACCTCTTCGTCCCCCCTTTTTTTCTCCTCTTTCTCAAAACCCTAGCTGGGGAATTTCTAGCGATTGTGCCACTGCCGACCGCCCTCTTTTCTTCTCTTTTTCCACTATCAGCTCCCTCCCTATTCTCTCTTCTCTCCCCTCCCTTCTTTCCTTCTCCCCCTGTTTCTTCTATTTCTTTAATTTTAGCCCCCTCCCTTTTGCTTCCTCTTCTTTTCTGGTGACTGCAGTCTAGCGACAGTAGTCCGCCAAGGCAAACCACCCCAGATTCACAGTAGTACGGTGAGTGCCCTACCACCCCCTCCCATTTCTTGTTGGTCCATGGTGTTTGTCTATTTTTTTTAGGTTGTATTGTTGCGGCACTTGGAGACGGGTGGAAGACGCACGCGCAAACGTAGCTGAGCAGGTCGGCGAGCTTTACCAAAGAACAGAGGGAAGCTGGAAGGGAGTACATCAGGCTCCGCAGTCTCGAGTGTACATCAAGTCGCGACCCTAGGTTCTATTCTCGTGAGTTGGTACCTCCCACTCTATATTTCTCTTCCTCATGTGTTAGTTATACTATTGCCGTAGTAGTTCGTACTAGTTTAGTCATTCTAGTAGGGGGCCTATACCTAATGTTTGTGTTAGCATTTTCCCTAGGATACCGTAAGTATAGTGGCTAGGGTATATAATGGTGGAGTAAGGGTATGTCCTCGGGGTGGGCGGCGAGGGAGGGCAGGAGATAGGGGAAGGGACGGGGCCCAAAGGGGGTAAGGGGACCAAGAGAGCATATAGGTTGAGAATTGGATCTTGGAACAAAGGGACATTGACAAGTAAGTCTATAGAGTTGGAGAAGATTCTCTAGAAGAGAAAGGTCAATATAGCTTGTGTTTAGGAGACTAGATGGCTAGGATCGAGGGCAAGAAATGCAGACGAGTATAAACTATAGTACTCGGGAGGCAAGAAGGGTAAGAACTTAGTGGGCTTTTTGGTGGATAGGGAACTTAGAGAATCGGTGGTGGATGTTAGGCGGATGAATGGTAGATTAATGTCGATTAAGTTAGTTGTTGAAGGGATCACTCTGAATGTTCTTAGCGCCTATGCGCTGCAAGCAGGCTTAGATGAGGAGGTTAAGAGATGCTTCTGGGAGGGGCTGGATGAGGTGGTGCGTGGTGTGTCACTTATGGAGAAGTTATTCGTAGGAGGGGATTTCAATGGGCATATAGGGTCGTCTACTGGTGGCTACGACGAGCTGCATGGAAGCTTCGACTTTGGGGTTAGGAATGGAGAATGTACCTCACTGTTGGATTTCGCTAGAGCTTATGAGTTCGTGTTCGCGAACTCTACTTTTCCAATGAGGGAGGAGCATTTGGTTACATTCTGGAGTGCGGTGGCTAAGACTCAGATTGATTACCTCCTCCTCAGGAGATGTGATAGGGGTTGTGCGAGGATTGCAAGGTTATCCCGAGTGAGACCCTCTCAACATAACTGTAAGCGGTAAAATCAGAAGACTTGATTTTTTTGCTATCGAGACATTTTTGGAAGCCTTCCCCGAGACCCCGTGGGTGGAAGGCCACGATCGAGTTCTCGGCCTTAGGGCTCATCGAGGTACGAATCGAAGGAAGCAGGGCCCGAGGTCAGGACAAGAGAGGAGGTCTCCTAAACACATAGCTACACCTGACAGGACCGGTCTATCAATAGCCTACTGAGAGCACTTGCATCAGGCCGTCCCATCTTTCTACTCTTGTAAATAATATATACGTACTTTACCGAGTCCCCTCGCCTATATAAGGGGGACTTACCCCACCTTGTAAGGGGCTGATGTTGCTCCACTTTTCCATAATGCAATAATATCTCTCTCTCTCTTTCTTTCTTCTAAGTTATCAGTGTTCATCGACCCAAAGGCCACCTTAGCATTTTATAGTTTCTTCGTTTGTTCTCCATCATTTAGCTCGAAATTGATAGTATAAGAGCCTTACTTATTTATAAATTTATCTGTTACCCCCTTCCCGAATACCCTCGATAAGCCCGAGATAGGCTTGAGGCCTGGCCCCGAGGTATCTACTGGCTTGCTCTACGCCCGGGAACGTCCCCTTACTGGTTCGATTATCGCTTTGGCTAACTCGATCTTTATTGTCTTACTTCATGTTTTATCACCAATCACCCTTACAAACTAGCTCGGGAATAGATCACGTATTTTTAGAATCCCATTTACAAATTTAATTGTTGTTACTTTTTCATGGTAAACAGTTTGGCGCCCACCGTGGGGCTAAAACTAATAGTGATTATTTTCTTGCTAGTTTCGTCACTTAAACGCACGATATCTTTCACACTTTTTCTTGCCCAAGATCTTTCGATTTCAGGTTAATGATCAGCTCGATAAGGGAAATCGAGGACGATAACCCCAAAAATCGCAAAGAAAACAATATGGCTGTCCTAACGGCTGGCGCGACACCGCTGGACCTCGATAACGCATCTAGATCGGTTCGAGCGGACGCGGATTTGTACGCTGCATAGCGGGGTAACGAAGTCTTGCACTCCAATGGCGGCACACAACACGCTAACCAACAGGAAGCCCGAAAAATCCCAGCCCCGGTAGAACGGGAAGTTAATCTTCACATTATTTTTGAAATATTGCAGGAACAGCATTTGGCTATCTCTCAGCTATAGAGCCGTCCGGAGACTCTCGGCGCGGCAACACCCAAAATATTTCCTCGCTCCGAGCCAGTACCCGAGGTATCGGGCAACGACGAACCAACAACCTATCTGTAACAGTGAGGATGCTGGAAAACATTATCGTAAAGATCGACTCACGCTCGCGGAGACTCCTAAAACAACCATCTCCCAGAGATACGATCCCGCGACTCATTTCGCGGAAGTCAGAAACAACAAAATTCCCTGGGAGTGACAGGACCCCAAGTCCTCACAGGTGCATCACCACTCACGCACGCCCGTCCAAGAACGGCGACCTCCAAAATGGACAACTCGGGCCCGTCCCGATGAGGAGATTTGAAGAAATTCCCTCGGAAGAAACCACATTGCGGCATCATTGTTCGACATCTAATCTTGGGGACCCGCTCACCGTACTAGCGCGATCCGTGGAAGCACACGCCAACGCCATCAAAATAATACCAGAAAGGCCCAGTACACCGAAGGCCGGAAGAAGAAGAAATAAAGTATCACTAGAAGCCGCATCCCGCTCCCCGACAGGGCTAGCGAGACCGCTCCCGGTCCCGAATAGTGGGATGGCACGGACCTTTGCCCCAAATCTGAACAACGCATACCCGGCGACACCAGAGCAGTTCAAGCGAAGCTTAGTCGAATATCCGGTCGAGGCCTGGTCATATACCAGCAACCAACACCAGACCCAAGTCAGAGCCGTGGACAACCCTCGAAAAACCTCCTCAGGAACGGTGTATCCAGGCGGAGTCCCAACAGAGAAGCCGACACTGAATGAATGGAGCCATCATCCACACGACACGAACGGAAGAGGCGATTCGAGGTACAACGCATCTCGCAACAACAATGCAGTAGCCCGAAGACGACACCTTTGAGGAATCTCCAATGGTACCAGATTCAACGAGATGCAACCGGCAAGGAAACCTCGCCCGATAGAGCTCAACTTCAACGTTGCAGTTCCAAGCATAGTGGTCACCATAAGTGAAGTCAGGAACTCCGGGTGGCTCGGATCTATTCAACCAAAACCCCTCCAAGGAGAACCGTGGCCCACCATGAGAATCACGAAATGATCGGAGTTACAGACCCAAAAGAGCAGCAACTACGCCATCCAACAAAGGTAACCACAAAGCATCGCCAAGCAAGCAAACCCGGATCCAGCTTCACGGACAAGGGGAAATCGGACAAAACAGAGCCGGCAAGCTACGGCATGTCATCACAACTGTTAATGGATGGCGGCACCCTGCTAAGATCCGTAGAACGTAGAATGCAAGTGCACAGCAGAAAGGGAATGCTCCCCAAGGACACCCTCTCGCTCGAGGAAAGGGACGCCGAGATTCCACCTCGGCATCACATTAACGCATCGGTAATCCCTTCTTTTGTTCAAACTCATTTCAAATAAAACAAATATTTATGGGTACAGGTGTATCAGCCAAAGTTATACCGACAATGTCGGGCCAAAGCCAATAGGACGATCCGGACCAACATCGCTCTCGGGCCGGATCGCTGGTATGTCCCCAATAACGATTTCCACAACGACCAAATCGCTCCCCCTGAGCGGCCCGCCCGAGCTCAGGCTAATACGTCGAGCAACGTAGGACGCAGACGCTTCGTACAGACAACGGTGAATACATCGCCCGGGACGCAATTCCGACCCTACTCCTCCAAAGGTATAAAACCCCGTGACGGACGCGGAGTTAAAGCATCTAGCTACAAGCGACAGGAGGAGATGCCGCCCCTTATGCCCATGACTGGCGTTGGCCTCAAATGAGGTCAAAAGGTAAGGACAATCACGTCCTCGGCTAGGCCTTTTCGGACGAGGAATACGACTTCCGCGGGGCCTACTCCCAGGAACGCAGCATCCTTTTATCACTTCCTTTTCCTTTCTTGTTGCTAATCTGTACGCAGGCAGGCAGCCGAGGCATTCAGTAGCTCTGGATCTCGCTCGAGGATCCGCGGCCACCGCGGGGCCCGCCGGGCATTCTTTCCTCGATCGGGCTTCTATCAGGAAGAAGGTTCCGCCAACAAGATTATTAGCAGAACTGCATGTTCCCGGGAAGGGACCCGACAAGTCCATGATCTCTCTCGAAATTTTCCAATATGGAATCACACAAGCACATCGGATAATCAGGGGAGTCACACCCATGTGGACCAAACTCACAGCAATAGGACAACATGTATTTACAACTTATATTTTCGCCAAGCAATAAAGAATATTTTCTAAGCATTCGACGCCTCGAAGAAAAAGATTTCGGCTTATCCTCGGCAAAAAACCTCTCCATCAAATGCGTCCCGAAACACTCGAAGACTCAAACAATTCAGCACCCCCACGACCCTAGGGTCGGGGCTCTGGGCTTACAAAGCCCTCACGATATGGCTCCAAGTCTGTAAAAGGCGGTATTCAAGCCTAAACTAATTCGATATATTCGGAGACTCAACATGAGCAATTCGACAACTTGCACGACCCCAAGGTCGGAACTCCGGGATCACCAAGCCCCCGGAAAACAACTCCCAGCTCACGAGAAACTGTCTTCAAGCAAACTCGATGACTCGGAGACTGTTGCCAATCGCCACGCACTGGAGAATCCGAAATTGTAAGATCCTAACGGGCAGCCTCGGCAAAACCAGATCTATTCTCCATACACTGTAAGACCTCAAGTGGCATGGCAAACTGTAACACCTCAACAGGCATGAAAAATCCCGCAGTTTATGTTGTACGTTGCATTTGTAAGAATCCCTAAAGGACATACCCTCGGTGTAGACGCCTCTCGGGATCAAAAATGGCCCCGGCCAAATGCACACGACTTCGATCGAAACGACTGCTACAGCCCAAAAAACGCGACTCGGGGATGTCCGACTGTTGCTAAAGAATCCTCTGAATCTACTTCGGAAAGAACCGGTTAAACACAGGCTTCCCTCAACAGGCAAAAAACGAGTCCCGACCATGTCGGCTCCAAAATCGCAAAAACGTCAATCCACTCGACCTATGGGCTATGAACCTTCCCAGGTGCTTAAAACATCGTCGACTACGACTTGAATTCGAGGTTCTTTTAGAACCGACGACGGGTCAAGCAAAATAATCAACAAGACCTAAACGAGAGGAAACAAAGCCTACAAAAAGCCTCCAGGCCTCACATCAAAAGGTCTCTACGACCATCAGCTTGAAAATTGAAAACTTGAGGATTAAAGTGAGCTCGAATCGTAACCCGATTCGGAGACCGGATCCAAAATAGTTAAACTAAGCAAAGCCTCCAGGCCTCATATCAAAAGGTCCCCGCGACCAAACAGTGTAAGTGCCATTGTTGCCGGCTGAGAAAAGCCTCCGGGCCCCATATCGAAAGGTCTCTACGACCAAACAGCGTAAGTGCCATTGTCGCCGGCTAAGAATGCCTCCGAGCCTCTTACTAAAAGGTCTCAACGACCAGGTAGCAGAAAGGCCACCATCGCTGGCCAAGAGCTCAAATGAGATTTAAGGGTCGATTACAGCTCGAATTGCAATGCGACTCGGAGACCGGACCCAGAAAATCGCCAAACGCCCAAGGGCTGAAAGTGAAAATCATTATTGCCCCAGAGTTGCTCCAGCTCATTCGCTTTGCCCTTCAACTGAAACAACAACACTTCAAAGACCGGCGAAAATAGAGAAAGAAACGGCAAGGAAATACGAGCCAACAAAGCGGAATACCTGTTTCTCCAAGAGGATCTCTCGAACGCGGCTTCGATCCACCCCACACCTTAAAGAAACTAGCTCATTTTCCTTTATCGCGCATAGAAGCTGGAGGGACTTTCCCTTTTTTCGAGCTTCCTGTAGAAGGGCCTCGCGATGAAGCAGCTCAACTTTGAGCCTGTCAAAAGCCTGGAGAAAAAGAAGCCAGACGTATGAAGAAGAAGAAGAAAATACCGGACCGGAACATCCTTATCACGGGCAAAAACTCACCGCAAGGCCAAAACGACGAGCCTCACCAAGGGCCGAAGCTATGTCCAAAAAAGCTTCGGTCCCGGAAGCTGGCCGACCGACCGAATCATTTCCTCTCAGCTACTGCGGAGAAGGTGCCTCACCGCAAGCCTCCACACGCCACAGAACATCTTTCCTTTTGCCAGCACTCCTCGATTCTTGAACCGGCAATCTCGCCTCGAACGAACTCCCGCTGCCTGCAGTAGGGAAACCGAGCAGATCAGCAAAAGGGGGGAGGGACTCCCCCGAAAAAGAAAGGAGAAGAGTGGGAAGGGAACGCCAGACACCTACCACGAAAATTTACCTCCCACCTCCCTTTTGAAAGATCCCGCCACCGGCGCCTATCATGAGTCCAGCATGCTGCCAGTTTGCGAGACCATTCGGCTATGTCCGGAACCTCATCAGGTAGCCAACGAGTCACTACAAACAAAAGACGGGAAGAAATTACTGTGAGTCCGACCTCATATGAAGAAGAAAGATAGCTCGAACAGAGTGCTTACGTGTGAAGCTCCATTTCTCAGGGAATGGAAAGAATTCTCCAGGGATAACGTCGGTCGTCCGAACTCGAACAAACTGGCTCATCCATCCATGGTCCTCATCCTCTTGGCCGCCGATCATGGGAGCTCGGGTAGACCGACGCTGAAGAGCAACCAGGCCTCGGAAGCATAGCGGCCGGTACAGCCTTATTAGGAGACTAAGGGTAAAATCTATCCCAGCCTTGTCAGCAAAGTATCTCATCAACCATACTATGCTCCAGAAGAAGGGATGAACATGTGCCAACGTTACTTGATACCTTCTACAAAAATCGAGCACACCCGATCCGGGGAACCTGGCGCGAGAACAATGGTATACACACTCAAGAAACCTTCAACGTACGTCGTGACGTTCTCCTCGGTGGAAGGGGCTTGTTGGACCACGACTTCCCCCCATCTACATTTTCTCCTGATCATCTCGAGGTCCTCCTCTGCCACCGAAGAGGTAATCCTCGACACATGCCCCCGGTGTCCCGAAATATTGGGAGGTTTTCCCGGCGTAGCAACGCCCGTCGAGGATATGTGCTTCGGGCACCGCTCCCCTAATGCCGGAGAAGGGCCGCTATCGCCAGCCAAAGGCGGAATACATGAACAATTACCCTTCGCCCGAGCATCAGACGTCGAAGCGGCGGCCATGGCCATAGCAGAATACTGGTAAAAAAAAGGAGTATCCAAACAGAAATCGCCTGAAGCAAAGGAGCGGAGAAGCTTACGGAAGGCACCTGGCTGTACAGAGGAGATGAGCTTAGCAAATAAGAAAGTTCAAAATCGTTGCTTGAGGGAGGAATAGACGAATATATAAGGGCCAGGCAACAACCAACCAAACTGCCCAAACAGGCCTATTAATTCTAGCCGCATTAACATCACACTCCCCTTGGGGAATGCAATGGCGGAATTACTCCAGATTCCCACGTAATTCGTGAAAATAGGAGGGGGCCTCGGGGAATCCCCGACGTCGGTCCCTCGAGCTAGAAACTCAACCTCGGCTACAAAATACAAAAGAGCTCTGAAGGCCCGATACCCAGTGCTCTGAAGCAAGAAGAACTACCAGAATAAAGGCTCCCTTTATATATATTAACAAAACAGTTGTACATCTTTGCAATGTTCGGAAGGGAGAACATATGAAACAAAAAGAGGAAGGGGCATACAAAAAAGAGAAAGGAGGCTCGGAGAGTATTCCTCGCTGCTATACTCTTCGCCATCGTCGGGGATGCTTAAATGCAACAGTTCCTCCTCTGTCTCACGGGCCTTGATTAGGTCAACAGATAGCTCGAAGCCCCGGGCCTTGAGTTCTTCCAGAACCTCCCTTTTTCCTTTTGCCTTGGCGTGATCAACGGCACGGACCAATTTCTGCTCAGTCGCCAAGGATATGTCACGAGCCATCACATGCGCCGTGGCCGTGTCCGACTTGTAAGCTGCAGCGTCTCATTCCACATCGAGCTTAGCCTCGGACAAAGCAGCGATCTCCTTGCAGGCGTCCGAAAGAAGGCTCCGTGATGTCGCCAACTTCCCGGTCGCATTTTTATTCCGCTCCCTCTGCTCGGAGAACTCCGTTTCCAACTCGGTGATCCTCGAGTTTCCCTGGTTAACCTTCGTTATGAAACAAGGCGACGAATATGTGAACCCAAAACAAATATATAGACGCCAAGCGAAGGAGCAGATAAGAATGAAATAAGAGGAATACCTGTGTAGTAAGAGCGGTCTTCTCCCGGAGTGCCGCCTCTAAAGTGGCTCAAAGCCCCTTCATCTCCTCATCTCCCCGGATGCCTCGAGACTCAAAATCTTGCAGTTTCGAAGCAATGGCATCATGCTCTTTCTCGTGATGTGCGAGTCCCCCACGGAGCCGTGATATGACACGATCGTATATCTCTTTGCACTACAGCGCAATAAGGAAGTTGAGAAAAGCGATGAATAACGCCCAAGAGCGAAGAGAAACACTCAAAGAAAAATTGTCACCTGCCACAGGGATTTCTCCGCTGCATCAATGGCGTTAGATACGTCAAGATCAACCCCGTCAGGTATGTCATCGAGGATGTTGGCAAAAATGCCTTCCCCTCAAAAGGAAGTGTCGGCCGTGGCACCAACCATCCTTCCGGCGTCTCTCAACTCTCCCGACGAGACTGAACAGTTTCAGATGAAGTCGTTCGGGTAATTAACCCTGTCGAATAGCGGCCCATGCCACGGGAAGGCTCCGAACTCCGTCCCATCCGAGCCCGTAGCCCTGTTGGAAGAAGCTGCGTCGAATCTGGCCGAGCGGTTCGAAACCACATCGGGGTCCTCACCAACAACCTCCGGCTCCTTAACCTTGCTGGCCCTAGTCGTCCCGGACTCAGCAGCCTCCGACCGGGGCACCTGCGAACCCCTCTCGTTGGTCCTCGACCTCCTCCTCAGTGGACTGCCATCATCACCTTCTTCCCCGCCTACACCGGGATCCGGGTTCGAGCTCGGGACAACAGTTTCGTCAAGTCGGGCAACGACCACTCTTGTTTTCGTTTTCTTGCTCGTGCCGACCCCCAAGGCCTCCTTTTCACCACCAGGGGGTGGCCTTATCAGCATTTTTTCCCCAAGGCCTGCATCAACACGATGATTAGAGCCCAAGGGGAATACAAAATACGAGATACATACAGAAAATAAACCCTACCATGGTTCTTGTCCACCCAGCACTTATCGGCCATGATGGCCCAGGATCAGAGATGATACGGGAACCTCCTGTCCAAGCACTCGATCCACCTCTCCAAGTCTGGAACCTCCTCGGGATGCCATGGAGAAGCTGGAGAAAGTCGCCAAGAGGTTATTACAATGCTCGAAAGAAAATTTGAGGAACGAATAAAGAGAAGATATACTTACGCTGAAAGTTCCACCATTCAGGAAAAGGCATCCATTGGACCGGGATAATGTCCGAGGTGCGCACCCAAACAAACCTGCTCATCCACCCCCGGTCCTTCCCTTCATCGACGCTTGAAAGGAAAGGTTACTTGGACCGTTGCCGAAGCTTGATCAAGCCTCGGTACAGCCGAGGACAGTATAGTCCGATCAGATGGTTGAGAGTGAGAACTTCACCTGCGATCTCCTTAGTAAAGTGCCTGAGCATTAGCACAATCCTCCAAAAGGACGGTGAGATCTGGCCAAGAGTCACTCGATACCGAATGCAGAAGTCAAGGATAACCGGATCGATGTCCAAGGGAGGAGATTTTACGGATTCGTCGGGACCCAGGGTGAACGGGTAGGTATATACGCAAACAAAGCCCTCCTTGAAACTGGTAATATCTTCGCCGGAGGCAGGAATTCCAACTGTCACTGTTTCGTTCCATCGGCAGTCACTCTTCACGTTTTCGACATTAGTCACGACACTAATGTATCGAGATACATGCTCGCATTGGCCTGGCTTGGATGCAAGAGCCTCAATGTTGAAATCCTTCGACGTATCAAGCTTGGAAGGGGTGCACTGCTCCAGAGGAGGGCCGGCCTATTACCCCCCTTAGCCGACTGGGACGATGATCCAGTATCGTTCTAACGTGGTACCGTCCTGGAGGTCCTGGCCATAGATAATGATGGATCTCTTCTGAAAAGGGAAAAAGAGAGAAGGATGAAAATATATCAAATAAATTGGGATTCCGGTTCACAAGCCTGGAGGAAGGGCAAAGATGAGCAGCATCTGGTGATCGGATCGTTTTATAGGAACCAATTAGGGAAGCGGAAGGGACGAGCCCGCAGCAGTTCGTGAACTCCTTGATCGTAGCATATGACGGCGGCTCCGCACGGTTTCTGGGGCTATGGCATTTAATGCTCTCATATGAATGACATCATGGTAATAATGGCCTCGAGGCTACGAGGCTACGATTCGGTGTCGTTTCCTATCACTTCGATATAGGAAACGCGGGGACTATCTGTACGCGGTAAAATCAGAAGACTTGATATTTTGCTATCGAGACATTTTTGGAAGCTTTCCCCGAGACCCCGAGGGTGGAAGGCCACGATCGAGTTCTCGACCTCAGGGCTCATCGAGGTCCGAATCGAAGGAAGCAGGGCCCGAGGTCAGGACAAGAGAGGAGGTCTCCTAAACACATAGCTACACGTGACTAGACTAGTCTATCTATAGCCTACTGAGAGGACTTGTGTCAGGCCGTCCCATCTTTCTACTCTTGTAAATAATATATACGTACTTTACCGAGTCCCCTCGCCTATATAAGGGAGACTCACCCCACCTTGTAAGGGACTGATGTTGATCCACTTCTCCATAATGCAATAATATCTCTCTCTCTCTCTTTCTTTCTTCTAAGTTATCAGTGTTCATCGACCCCAAGGTCACCATAGCATTTTATATTTTCTTCGTTTCTTCTCCATCATTTAGCTCAAAATTGATAGTATAAGAGCCTTACTTATTTATAACTTTATCTGTTACCCCCTTCCCGACTACCCTCGACAAGCCCGAGATAGGCTCGAGGCCTGGCCCGAGGTATCTACTGGCTTGCTCTACGCCCGGGAACGTCCCTTTACTGGTTCGATTATCGCTTTGGCTAACTCGATCTTTATTGTCTTACTTCATGTTTTATCACTAATCACCCTTACAAACTAGCTCGGGAATAGATCACATATTTTTATAATCCCATTTACAAATTTAATTGTTGTTACCATTTTCACGGTAAACAATAACATAGGCTCTTGGTGATGGACGTCTGTATATTATTAAAGAGGATGAAGTGGTTTGTTCAGGGTCAACCAAGGATAAAAGGGGAGCCTTGACGAGGGATAAAGCTCAGGAGTTGGAGGGGAGGTTGATGGCTGTGGGAGCCTGGAGGAGTAGCGGGGACGCCACCGAGATGTGGACATCGATATCAGACTGTATAAGGAAGGAAGCGATAGAGGTGCTAGGGGTCTCGAAGGGTTACTCTGGCGAGCACCGAGGCGACTGGTGGTGGAATGATGTGGTCAAGGAAAAGTGGAAGAAAAGAAAGCGGCATATCTTAGGTTAATGGAGAGCACATACGAGGAAGAGAGGAGAGAGAACAGTGGAAGGTCTTTATAAGGAAGCCAGGAATTAGCGGTCACGAAGGCTAATGATACAGCGTTTGGTCGTCTGTACAAGGAGTTGGGGGTCAAAAGAGAGGAGAAGATGTTATTTCGACTGTACAAGGCGAGAGAGAGGAAGGCTCGTGACCTGAATCAAGTGAGGTACATCAAGGACGAGGAAGGCAGAGTACTGATGGAAGATGCCTAGATTAAGCGGAGATGGCAGGATTACTTCCATCGGCTTATGAATAAAGTAGGGGACAGAGATATTGTGCTAGGGGAATTTGGGGCATTTCGGGAGTCACCAATACATTAGGTATTGTAGGCATATTAAGGCTGAGGAGGTCGTGGGAGCTATGCGCAAGATGAGCAGGGTCGAGCAACCAGGCCGGACAAAATACCGATGGAATTGTGGAGGTGTGTAGGCAAAGCAAGCTTGGAACGGCTGACTATGCTGTTTAATTTTATATTCAGGACGAAGAGGATTCCAGATGAATGGAGGTGGAGTACGATTGTACCTCTATACAAGAGCAAAGGTGACATTCAGAATAGTAATAATTATAAGGGCATTAACTTACTAAGCCAACTATGAAAGTTTGGGAGAGGGTGGTGGAATGGAGGGTGAGGAGGGCATTTATATCCGAAAACCAGTTCGGGTTCATGCCAGGTCGTTCCACTACAGAAGCTATCCACCTTATCTGTAGGTTGGTGGAATAGTACAGGGATAGGAAAAAGGATTTGCACATGGTGTTTATTGACCTAGAGAAAGCGTATGACAAGGTTCCTATGGAAGTTCTTTGGAGATGCCTGCAGGTGAAATATGTGCCGGTAGCTTACATTTAGGTGATAAAGGACATGTATGAGGGAAATAAGACTCGGGTTAGGACTGTGGGAGGTGACTCGAAGCACTTCCCGGTTGTTATGGGGCTGCACCAAGGGTCTGCGCTCAGCCCGTTCTTATTTTCCCTGGCGATGGATGCACTAACACACCATATTCAAGGGGAGGTGCCATGGTGTATGTTGTTCGCTGATGATATAGTTCTGATTGATGAGACGCGAGGCGGTGTTAATGAGAGGCTAGAGGTGTGGAGACATACCCTTGATGCTAAAGGTTTCAAGTTGAGTAGGACTAAGACAGCATATGTGGAGGTGTAAATTCAGTGATGCATCAGGGGAAGCGGGCATGGATGTGAGGCTTGACTCAGAAGTCATCCCCAAGAGAGGAGTTTCAAGTACCTTGGATCGATTATTCAGGGGGATGGGAAGACAGGCGAAGATGTCACGCACCGTATAGGAGTGGGGTGGATGAAATGGAGGTTAGCATCTGGAGTCCTGTGTGACAAGAAAGTGCCACCAAAACATAAAGGCAGGTTCTATAGATCGATGGTTAGACCCGCCATGTTGTATGGGGCTGAGTGTTGGGCAGCCAAGAATTCACATACCTAAAAGATGAAAGTGGCAGAAATGAGGATGTTGAGATGGATGTGCGGGCACACTAGGTTGGATAAGATTGGAATGAAGATATTCGGGAGAAGGTGAGCATGGCTCCCACGGACGACAAGATGCGGGAAGCAAGGCTTAGATAGTTCAGGAACTTGCAAATGAGAAGCATAGATGCCCCGGTTAGGAGGTGTGAGCGGTTGACATTGGCAGGTACGAGGAGAGGTAGAGGGCGACCTAAGAAGTATTGAGGTGAGGTGATTAGGCAGGGCATGGCACGACTTCGGATCTCTGAGGACATGGCTCTAGATAGGAAGGTGTGGAGGTCAAGCATTAGGGTTGTAGGTTAGGAGGGAGTCGAGCATTTTTCTTTCTTGTCCGGGGGCCGAGCTAGGCCGGGCTAATAATATTTCCTTGCGGGTTGTAGTGGTTAATATTGTTTCCACACTATCTTCAATGGCATTATTGCTGGTTATTGCTATTGCTTTTACATCTATCTTTTCTGTTTCTTACGATGCTGATACTGTTTTTCTGGCATCTGTTCCCGTCATTGATCTATTGTCTATTGTTTATTTTCCTTTTCTTGAGCCTAGGGTCTTTCGAAAACAAGCTCTTTATCCCTCCGGTGTAGGGTAAGGTCTATGTACACTCTACCCTAGCCAGACCCATTTGTGGGATTTTACTGATTTGTTGTTGTTGTATTACATGATAGTCCTAAAACTACCCATAAGCCTGATTTGTAGATACGCACGGACTCTCGTCACTTCGTGCATACGTAGCAACCACAATTAGTACCAAATAGAAATTTAAAATACATATGGGGTAAATTCCCTATTACATGGTTACACAAGAGACTTACCTTGTCCCAAAGCTCACTTTCTGGTCCACAAATTCACTCTAAAGCGTCAAGTCGATGCCGGACAATGAGAATCTAGTCAAATATTATATAAATTAATCATTATATACTCAAAATTTCATAATTTAGCTTCTAGAGTCATAACCCAACCCAATTTGAAAGATTCCTAAAATTCTCCACGGGCCCACGTGTCCTGATTCCGGGAATTTTCGAAGATAAATATTACAAATAACCACGCGAACCCAAATATATAATTTCTACTCAATTCCATAATTATTTTCGTGGTCTAATCCTATTTTTATCAAAATATAGGGTTTTCAACTAAACCTATAATTTCTACAACTCTTATGTTAAGAATCTACCCAAAATCCGCGTATTAAACTCACAAAACAGTCCCACCTGCGGCTCCGCTTCTACGGACAAATCGTCGAAGGTGCGGAACTTGCCCAGGCAAGCCCCTCTCACTTCTGTAGACAACGTTTCACTCCTGCAAGCCCGCTTATGCGGAAAAGTAGATTGCACCTGCGATCCGAAGCCAGCCACAATACTTCCGCTTCTGCAGAAGGAATCTCGCGCATGCAGATGCGCACCTGCGCCCAGGCTCCCAGGCTCCCGCACCTGCAAACCCAGGCCTGGCTGATCATTTCGGTTTCTGCGAACAAGGTTCCACACCTGCGGTTCTGCTCTTTCAGCCATTCCTACCGCATGTGCAAACGCACCAAATGCCAGCCACCTTCAGCTCTTCTCCAAAGTGCAATCAAGCTCCGCCGACCCTCTGAATCCTACACGGGGGCCTCGGGGTCTCGGCCAAACATACCAACAAGTTCGTAAATATAAAACGGACTTGCTAGAACCCTCGAAATGCGTAAATCAAATCAAAACTCAGCATCACGACCCAAAACCAAATCGAATCAATTCATGAACTTCAAGTTTTCCAACTTACTCCGAACACGTCGAATTATACTTAAACTACTCGGAATGACACCAAATATTGCGTTTAGGTTATAAATCACCATACAGAACCATTACCAGACTCGGAATGCCAAATGGACCTCGATAGAACCAAAGTCTACTCCAATCCAAACTTAAAGAACTTGAAAAACCTTCAACACGTCAAGCGCCGGAACGCTCCCGGATCATCCGAAACATGATCCGAACACACGCCCAAGTCCAAAATCATCATACGAACATGTTGGGACCGTCCAATACCCATTCCGAGGTCGTTTACTCAAAGTGTTGACTTAAGTCAAACTTAACCATTATAAACCAATATTAAGGAACTAAGTGTTCCGATTTCAATCCGAACCCTTCCAAACCCGAACCAACCATCCCCGCAAGTCATATAACTGTAGGGGAGCCTAAATTAGGGGAACAAGGTACTAGAAAGCAAAACGACCAGTCGGATCGTTACATTCTCCACCTCTTAAACAAATATTTGTCCTCGAACGGGTCTATAATCATACCTAGAGTGCTGAATAGGTGTGGATATCTGCTCTGCATGTCCTCCTTGGTCTCCCAAGTTGCCTCCTCGACTGGTTGACCCCTCTACTAGACCTTTACCTTAGAAATCTTCTTAGACCTCAATTGACGAACTTGTCTGTCAAAAATGGCAACTGGTTCCTCTTCAAACTTCTGGAGCATAGACACATCTAAAACCGGATGAACTCCTGATGGACTAGGAGGAAAGGAAAGCTCACAAGAAACCTCTCCAACTCACTTTCACACCTCAAATGGACCAATAAACCTTGGCCTCAACTTGCCCATCTGCCCAAACCTCATGATTCCCTTCATTGGCTAGACTTTCAAGAGAACATTCTCGCCCACAATAAATGATAAATCACGCGCCTTCTAATCCGTGTAAGTTTTATGTCTGGACTGTGCTGTGCGAAGTCGCTCCTGAATTAAATTCACCTTCTCCAAGGCATCCTTCACTAAATCAGTACCATATAACCTAGCCTCGCTGGGCTCAAACCATCCGATGGGCGAACGACATCGCCGACCATACAGAGCCTCAAATGGAGCTATCTTAATGTAGGACTGATAACTGTTGTTTTAGGAAAACTCAGCCAAAGTCAAGAATCAATCCCACTGCCCTCTGAAGTCAATCATACATGCTTTAAGCATATCCTCCAAGATCTGAACCGTCCGCTCCGACTGCCCGTCGGTCTGCAGATGAAAGACCGTGGTGAGCTCTATCCGGGTACCCAACTCGCTCTGTACTGCTCCCCAGAAGTGCAAAGTGAACTATGGGCCTCTATCTGAAATGATGGAAACAGGCACACCATGCAATCGAACAATCTCCTGAATGTAAATCTGGGCCAATCTCTCTGAAGAATACGTAGTCACAGTTGGAATAAAGTATGCCGACTTGGTCAACCTGTCGACAATGACCCAAACTGCATCAAACTTCCTCAATGTCCGCGGCAACCCAACTACGAAGTCCATAGTGATGTGCTCCCATTTCCACTCAGGTATAACCATCTGCTAAAGTAGGCCACCTGGCCTCTGGTGTTCATACTTAACCTGCTGGCAATTTAGGCACCTCGCTACATAATCAACTATGTCCTTATTCATCAGCGGCCACTAATAATGCTGCCTCAGGTCGCGATACATCTTCGTAGTACCTGGATGAATAGAGTTCTGGATGAATAGAATACCGAGAACTATGTGCCTCCTCTAGAATCTTCTCCCTCAATCGATCAACATTAGGAAAACATAGACAACCCTGGAGTCACAGAACACCATCCTCACCGGTAGTAACCTTCTTGGCACCACCCTGTAGTACCATCTCCTTTAGAACCAGCAAGTGAGGATCGTCGTACTGATGAACCTTGATATGCTCAAGTGATAAAGACTGAGCGATGACGCATGCAAGAACTCGATTGGGCTCGAAAATATCCAACCTCACAAGTCTGTTATCCAAGGACCGAATGTCCAAAGCCAATGACCTATCCTCTGTTGAACTGAATGCCAAACTACCCATACTCCCAGCCTTTCTACTCAAGGCATCCGCAGCCACATTTACCTTGCCCGGATGATAAAGGATGGTGATATCATAGTCCTTTCGTAACTCAAGCCATCTGCGCTGCCTCAAATTGAGATCCCTCTGCTTGAACAAATGCTGCAAGTTGCAATGATCAGTATAAACCTCACATGACACCCCATAAAGATAACGCCTCCATATCTTGAGAGCATGAACTATCGCGGCTAACTCCAAGTCATGTACGAGGTAATTCATCTCGTGTGGCTTCAGCTGACGTGAAGCATATGCAATAACTCACCCCTCCTGCATCAATACAAAACCCAGGACAATGCGTGAAGCGTCGCAATACACGGTATACGTCCCTGAACCGGAAGGCAACACTAACACTAGTGTTGTAGTTAATGTGGTCTTGAGCTTCTAAAAGCTCATCTTGCAATCATCGGACCAGCGGAACTGAGCACCCTTCTGGGTCAATCTAGTCAAAGGCGTTGCAATAGATGAGAAACCCTACACAAATGTGCGATAATAAACTGCGAACCCCAAGAAACTTCTGATCTCGATCGCTGTGGTAGGACGAGGCCAACTCTGGACCGCTCAACCTTAATACCCTTGCCTGATACAACATGCCCCATGAATGCCACATAATCTAACTAGAACTCGAACTTGGGGTACTTAGCATAAAGCTTATGTTCCTGCAAGGTCTGAATCACTACTATCAAATACTGCTCGTGCTCCTCTATGTTACGTGAGTAGATCAATATGTCATCAATGAAGACAATGACAAACAAGTAAATATATGGACTGAACACCCGATTCATCAAATCCATAAGCGTCGTCGGGGCGTGGATCAAGACGAAAGACATCACCGGAAACTCATAGTGGCCATATCAAGTTCGGAAAGCCGTGTTCAGAACATACGAATCACAAATCTTCAGGTGATGATACCCCGATCTCAAGTCGATTAGCACCCTAAAACTAGTCAAACAAATTATCAATAAGTGGCAACGAGTACTTGTTATTAATGGTAACTTTGTTCAACTGGCGGTAATCAACGCACATCCGCATAGTCCCATCCTTCTTCTTCACGAACAACACCGATGCACCCCAAAGTGACACACTCGGTCTAATGAACCCCTTTGCTAGTAACTCCTCAAGCTGTTCTTTCAACTCTTTCAACTCTTTCGGAGCCATGTGGTCCGATGGAATAGAGATAGGTTGGGTACCTGGAGCCAATTCAATATCACGATCTGGTGGCATGCCTGGTAGATCAGAAGGAAACACATCGTAGAACTCCCGAATCATGGGCATTAAATCAATTGCTGGCAGCTCTGCAGCAGTATCTCAAATACAAGCAAGATAACCTGACTAGATGCACTGACAGATGAACCCTTCTACTCTAATCTGCAACTCTAGTATCGCCAAGGTAACAGTCTTGGCATGGTAATCAAGGACGATATGATATGGAGACAACCAGTCCATACCCAGGATGACCTCAAAGTCGGTCATGTCAAGCACAGAAGATCCGCTTTAGTCTTATTGCCATAGAAAGTCACGATACAGGACCAATAAATCCGATCCACAATAACAGAATCGCCCACTGGCGTGGACAGATATAGAGGAGTACCCAAAGACTCGCGAGGAAAACCTAGAAAATAAGCAAACAGAGATGAAGCATATGAATACGTAGATCTTGGATCAAATAGTACCGAAGCATCCCTACCGTAGACAGAAATAATACCTGCGATCATGGCATCTGAGACTTCTACATCTAGTATGGCTGGAGATGCATAAAACCTAGCTGGAGCGCCACCTGACTGGCCTCCACCTACAGGATGGCCCCTATCCACCTGCCCTCCGCCTCTAGCCGGCCGAACGACTAGTGCGGTAGCTGTTGCGGTAATCATAGGTTGAAGACCTTGCTATACTGCTTTGCCCTGCAGCCTGGGGTAGAAACTCCAAACATGACCAAGATCCCTGCACTCGAAGCAACCTCTCGGTATGTAGGATGACTGACCCTGAGTATGGCCCTAGGAAACTGAACACCCACTGGAAGAACCCTGAATAGCCTATGGATGATAGGAGCTCTTCAGAATGGCACTAAAATAGGGTCGAACTGGAGCACCTTAAGAAAGCGGCGATGCTGGATACGTGGGCCTTCTAGACTAGCCCCTCACAAACTGACCTGTGCCCCTAGACGGAGCACTAGTGAACCCTCCATAATATCTAGACCGCTTATCCCTTGGCACCTGTTCTTGGACCTATTGACGAATACCCTCGATCCTCCGAGCTATCTTCACAACCTGCTTGTAAGGAGTCCCCATCTCAATCTTTCGGGTCATAGTGACCTGGATATCATAGTGCATGCCCGTAATAAACCTCTACAGTCTCCCTGCATCAGCGGGGAGTATCATAAGTGCATGGAAAGACAACTCAGAGAATCTCGCCTCATAATCGGTTAGAGACATCTGACCCTGCTGGAGCAGCTCGAACTGACCCCGTAGCCCTTCCCTCTGAGAGGGTGGGATATATCACTCTAAAAAGAGACGTATGAACTGGTCCCAATTCAGGGGAGGAGAACCTGCTGGTCTGATAAGAAGATAGGACTGCCACCATCTACGGGCCCTGTCCTCCAGCTGAAAGGTGGTAAAGTCCACCCTGTGGGACTCGAATACCCTCGTGTTGTGCACTATGTCCCTGCAACGATTAAGAATGTCCTTGGAGTCCTCATGTCGCTCACCGCCAATAGCATGTGGATGTAGTTTTGTCCATCTATCCAATAACTTCTGCGGCTCGCCGGTTGCGGCTGGTTTGGGCTCTAGTATAGCTGCTGCAAGTAGTTGAGCTCCTCCCACGGGTATTGAACTCGGGGTCTGATATACAGCGGCGCGTGCCCTGGATCCTGAGCGGTAGGGGTCTGTGCTCCCCTCCCCTCTGAGATGTGGCTGGGTCTGCTAGAAATAAACCAGCCGGCATTGTAGAATCAATGAAGCGTAGCATACGGCCCATGACTTCCTGGAATCCTGGTGCGGACATGAAATCTTCTGGGGCTGGCTCAACTACAAGTACCTCGCCTTACTTTTAAATCAGAGGATCCTCCACTAGATCCACTAGTGGAAAAACTGGAGCAACTCTAGGATGCCCTCGTCCTCTGGCAGGAGCCGGAGCCCACCCTCAACCTCTGGCAACTGTGGGAGCAGATCCTCCATGGTCGGGTACATCTTTCGCGCGCGTTCTCTCCATCTGTGAGAGAATAAGAAAAAGATACTTAGAATAACATAAACAGCACGATACGAGATGAAGAAAGAGAAGTTTCCTAACATCCTATAGCCTCTCGAAGACAAGTACGAACGTCTCCTCACTGATTCGCAAGACTCTATTAGGCCTGCTCATGACTTGTGAGACCTACATGAACCTAGTGCTCTGATACCAAGTTGTCATGACCCAATTTTCCTATAGGCCGTGAGGGTGCCCAACATCGCTGTTAATCAACAATAGTGAACTAATCATGTGTTTGTTCTTTTAATAATTTCGAAGTAGTTGATTTTTATATATTAAGAAAAAGATTAGTGGAAAAATAATAGTAAAGTAAAGCATAAACTAATGAGAGATTTAATATAGTGAATTAATACTCAAAACCATAAAGTGTTTACTAGAATACTCTCAAACCCGGTGTCATAAGTGTTTGAGCAATTAGTAAAATATACAAAACCACCTATACTACTGTCTAGAATAAGATAAACAGAAAGTAAATACAAAAGAGAGACTTCGGGTGCTACAGAACAGACACAGAAAGCAGCTTACGACTATGCCTCGGGTCAACGAGGGTGCACGCCTGAATAAGTGGCAATGCACTTGCCTCGGATCCTGCAAGATTAGTGCAGAAGTGTAGCGTGAGTACATAAATAACATGTACCCAGTAAGTATCTAGTCTAACCTCGAAGAAGTAGTAACGAGGGGTCGACACCGACACTTACTATAGGCCAATAAATAAAGTACAGAAACAATAAATAGTCATGTAATATATCAATTATAACAACACAATAACAAACAGTAAATAAGTGATGCTTTAACTAGAAGTCAATTTAAAATCTCCAATTAGCACATACTAACTTCAACAAATACGGGCCATCAAATAAACTATAATTTATCAAGTCATGAAAGTAATATCAAGTGTATTTGGACTCTGAGCATTATCACGCACGATTTATTCTGAGGTCGAACGGCCCAATCCAGAATAATGTGTACATTGCCGAGGGTCGATCGGCGCGAACCACAAATGCATCTATTATACTGCCGAGGCATTCGGCCCGCTCCACAAGAAGAGAGAATACTCTACGAACTTCGATTTAATGGTTATCACTAGACTAATATGCAAGGAGGCACAATTTCTACTAACGGTCAAGTAACCCGCCAAAACTCAAAGTAAATGAAATTCGATCTTTACGAATCCTTTATCAAATTTCAACATAATTTAAGCACTTAAATTAACAAGTATAGGGCAATTAATACAAGTATTACATGATAGAGTTTTAAGACTACCCAGACATAAGCCTCATTTGTAGCTACGCACGGACTCTCATCACTTCATGCATTCGTTGCACCCACAATTAGTAGCAAATAGTAATTTAAAAAAATCTATGGAGTAAATTCCCTCGTACAAGGTTAGGCAAGAGACTTACCTCGTCCCAAAGCTCACTTTACGGTCCACAAAATCACTCTAAGGCCTCAAGTTGATGTCAGACAATCCGAAACCAGTCAAATATTTTATAAATTAATCAATATATACTCAAAAGTTCATAATTTAGCTTCTAGAGTCGTAATCAAGCCCAAATTGGGAGAATCCTAAAATTCGCTCCTGCTGCCATCCTCACCGCAGGTGCAAATGCACCAGAGGCCAGCCACCTTTAACTCTTCTCGAAAGTGCAATCAAGCTCAGCCGACTATCTGATTCCTACACGGGGGCACAGGGCCTCGGCCAAGCATTCCAACAAGTTCGTTAACATAAAATGGACTCGCTCGAACCCTCAGAACGCGTAAAACAACATGCGAACAAAGAATCGCACCCCAAAACCTAATCGAATCAATTCATGAACTTCAAGCTTTCCAAAATACTCCGAACATGCCGAATCATACTTAAACTACTCGGGATGATACCAAATTTAGCGTGCAAGTAATAATCACCATACGGGATCATTCCCAGGCTCGAAATCCAAAACGGACCTCGATAGCACCAAAGTCTACCCCAATCCAAACTTAAAGAACTTGAAGAACCTTCAACGCGCCAACATTCAATATTGAGGGCTGAAATACTCCTGGGTCATCCGAAACCGAATCCGAACACATGCCCAAGTCCAATATCATCATACAAACCTGTTGGGATCGTCCAATCCCGGTTCTGAGGTCGTTTACTCAAAACGTTGACATAACTATTATAATCCATTAATAAGGAACTAAGTATTCCGATTTCAACCTGAACCCTTCCAAACCAGAACCAATCATCCCCGCAAGTCATAAAATAGTAAAAGCACATACGGGGAGTCTAAATTAGGGGAACGAGGTCCTAGAAAGCAAAATGACAGATGGGTCGTTACATTTAGTCTAAAGGGTAACTTCTTACGAATATTTCCCTATTTTCTAGTTCGATTAATAATTCAAGAGTCCTTTCGATTGCCTAGTTGAATCACAAATTTAAAATAGAGCATACGATATTTAAATATCAAACTCCTCTTTTGATTAAGAAAAATAATGAACAACTTGACAACACAATTTAAAACTGTAGTTAGGTCAAGCAATTGTCATGAATCGAATCCCTAATCAAACTACCAATACACCATGTCTGTCAACATCCTAAGGAAAAATTACTCCATAGCCATGGAAAAAGTCATCTCAAGAAGGATTAAAGATTAGTAAACATCAATGTTAATAATTAGATACAAACTCCCGTATTGCACCTATTGTTGGTTGAAATCTTGTGTCTTCTTGGCTTAGTTGCTCCTCCAATCCTTCATAGGTCAAAAGTTCTCACAAAATCGTATTTTTTGTATATTTATACCATGTAGAAGTAGGTCCGGACGGAACTACCCTTTTCAAGCCGAAGTGGGAATTACTCTAAAGAAATTATACAGGCGCGACGCACCCGCGGTTCAGAGGCTTGTTTCTGACAGTGAGAAGTAAATTTTGCTTCTCACTTTTTGAATCCAGACTTGGTCCTCGACTCCTAAACGCGATCCCGGTTTAACTACTTGAGCTTTTACTGTGACAAGCTCCAAATTGTTCGATTTATCTCTAAGTTATCTTCTTAACTTGGAATCATTTACTGCAAGGCATAAAACATGTAATAAGTGCAAATAATTATCATTTAAGCTCAAACATAAGTAAAATACAATAACTAAGGTGTAAAATACGGCTAAAACAAGGGTTTCTAGCCGACCATTAACCGCTCACATTTTCATTTATGTGATTCACACCTTTGATCCACTCTCAATACATTTTGCCCTTATATAGGGTGAATATGTGGTTCGTAGAATTAAGAAAATAATCTTTATCTGGTTCTGTATAGAACTATTAGTAGCTTTCTAGCACTGCAAAGGTTGTGATCCTCGCACTCCACAATAAAATATTAAAAATATTTGAATATTATACGAGGACGATGTTGTAAAGATTAAGATCCCATCAACTTTCTAGTTAAACGACCAAGTCGACTATCAATGAAGGTGGTGGATGGATAATGCAAATCAGTGGTCTTTGAAATGGAGAAATTCTTGGAGCCTAGAGGAAAAAAAAAATTTAAAAATAAGCAAAATGAGGGAATATTTTTTTTTCTTTTTTTTGTTTTTTGCATTTTTCCTAGCGAACAGTGTGAGGAGAAAAAGTAAAAGAGCGAAGATTTTGGTACAGGTGGAATTACCAACAAGATGCAATTACAAGAACAAAGTCTGCAACTCATCTTTAGGTAACAGTTTTGATTCAGGTGTATTATGAGTTTCTTATCTTTCTCTTCTTAGGGTGTGTTTGGTACGAAGGAAAATATTTTTCAGAAAATATCTCATGTTTGGTCGGCTTAAATGTTTTGAAAAATATTTCCCTCATCAACTCATTTTCCTCCAATTGGAGGAAAAAGTTTTAAATATTTTCCAAAACTCTTTCACAAGTTTCCCCACCCTATTCTTTACCCTCACCAACCCACACCCGCCCACC
>NW_017670304.1:1053651-1107528 GCF_001879085.1 Nicotiana attenuata
CAACACCAACCCCCCCCCCCCCACCCGGTGCTCCCCCTGCCCCACCCCACCCCACAAAAAAAATTTACTTTTTTTATTTGTAATTTTCAAATTTCTGTTTTAATTTTTGTCCCCCCACCACCACCACCACCGCCGCTGCCCCACCCCACCCCCACCCCCGGAAAAAAATATTTTTTTTATAAATTTTCAGTTTTACTTTTTTCTTCTTTCGGTTTACAAGTTCAAAATTTTACAAGTTCAAAAGTTATGAGTTCGGAGGTTTATGTGTTTCGAAGTTTACGGGTTTAGAAATTATAAAGTTTAGGGGTTCGAAATTTTGCGGTTTCGAAAATTTTGCAGTTCAGAAATTTATGAAATTTGTGGGTTCGAAAGGTTGTTGGTTCGAAAGTTTATGGCTTCATGTTTATGTATCAAAATTATTTATGAATACTCTTGATGAAATATTTTCCTTGATTTACGTACCAAACACCAGAAAATGAATAAGATTATTACTTATTTTCCAAGAAAATATTTTCTTGAAAAACATTTTCCTTTATACCAAACACACGCTTAATGTTTTTCTTTATTCTCTCTTTTGTTGGAAAACTGTCACATTCTTAGTGGCTGATTTCTCAAGGAATCTTCAAACATATCACCACCATTAAGGCACTACACAAGTAAAACCTTTTTAAAACTATTCAATCATGCAGCCTTGTCATAACTATCCATACCTACCATTTTATCCACATTTAAATAAGGGGATATAATTCTGCACTTTAGTATACTATTAAATTATATCCCCCTTTTTTTTTCTTCAAAACAAGTGGATATAATTTAATAACGATCCCGTTTCCAATCAACAACATCACCAATAACACTACTACTAACACAAACTTTGGGAATATTTATTGAAAGTAGGTGTATAATTCAAATCTAGTTCATCACCCTTGTCATGGTTTAACCATTTCTAGAAATCTTTGTCCAATAATAATCCACCATTTAGAAGTTTATGGATAACCAATCACACAACTTTTGGAACTTATCTGGAAAGTAAAAAAGTTGGTGATCCTAAACCATCATCCATTACAGGATTACTCGAGTCTTTATCAATGTTATTTATAATCACTAATCTGGACTATATATATCGATTTTGACGAGATCATAATTTGTGATTCATAAGGAGATGAACTTTCCCAATTGTAGGCAACATAGGGCCCGAAATTTGTTCTAACCGAGATATTAAAGGAAGAAAAAAGTTGATAATTAATGTTTATAAATTTTTTTCCTATAATTTTTGTGTTGAACTTTTCAAAACTGTGAAGCATACTCTGATAAGATGGGCTTTTTACACGTGGCAGAACTTCTATATAACAGTTTAATATGTATGTGATTGGAAGTGGAAATTTCACAGTTAAATAGGAAATATATAGAGAGAACAAAAGGGCCTTTTTTAAAAATTAATAAAGAGAGAACAAAAAGGATAAAAATTCGATTCAAGAAGATTGGTACCATGAAACAACAAATAAAGAATTTCGTCTTCTCTGTAATAGGTGTACGTTCAGTTTTCGGCTCCCCATTTTCTCTTTTCCTTCCCGATCCCTTGTGTAATGGATTTTTTTTTAAAGAAAAGGACTCATGTTTAAGTTTTTTTAGCTATAACTCCAAGAAGTTCAATACATTTGCTTTTCCTGGAATATAAAAATAAGTACATCTTCTTTTCCGAATGAATGATGACTTAACTATAGATAGTCATATGACTCTGACTAGAATATAGATAAACTCTAAAGACTTCTAGAAGGAAACATGCATGATTTAAACGTAGATAGTCATATGAGTACTCCTACTAACATAGTCTAGAGAGTAGAATTTTAAAATTAAAGGGAAAAAAGAAAAGAAAAACTCAATTCGACCTATAATGAAGGTGTAGCTCAAATAATTCATGATTTTACAAAACGAAAAATAAAAGAAATATACTGCAAATCATAAAAGAAAATTAACGTCATGCAAAATACAAAGAACACTCCAAAGTCCTTTATGCTCGTACTATATTGTTTTTGGTCTAGTACAAGAATTTCAGGTACTTCAAATCATGTCTTCTTTGGTCCATATCTTATGAGCAAAAGATGAGTAGGTTATAATGTTTTGAAAGTAGTATTGGAAGAGTCAGAGGTGTCAAGGCGAGGGACAATCAACAGAAATAATTATTCTATAGTGCTATTTATTGGAGCAACATGGCAAATTGTCCTTATCTTGAACAAGGGACAATATTTGCAGAAAAGTTGCCAAATAAATGGGACCATGGCTCCTGTGCCCACAACATGTGAGTTTCCTCTTGTAATATTCTTATATCATTTGTGCTCCATTTTCTTTATTTACTCCATTTCTAGAAAATATCAATCAGCACATGATCGATATTTACTCTAAACCAAGGAATGTAAGGCATTTTGTCAATTATGTAAATTTTCTACCTCTTAGAGACATGATTAAGTGCTAAAATATATATTTTAATTTGATTTGTAACTGCTTAAGATATTCTTCTTTTGGTTAAAACGAAGCTTATTTTATATTATGCATTCATACAAGAGAAAGTGCCATTAGTGGTGTTTACCTCGAAAATACGAGTAACAATTAAATTTGATTGTTTAAAGATATGTGATTTAGTTCAATACCAATTAATAATCAAGAAATATGAAGTAGAAATGAAAAAAGACAAGTGAATCAAACCAATAATATTTGACAGTGGTGACCTCGAGACGGTTATCTCGAGATGGGCTAAGAGCAATAAAATAGGAAAAGTAAAGTAAGAACAATAGAGCTCAAGGACAATGCTGATGAACAAATTTAGTCGACATGTCTAAATTCTGCCTTCTTTTGTTAAATGTGCAGTCACTATGTCTAAGTCTCGCTTGATTGTTTGATACTCTACCAGCATGTTTATTCAGCCTCTATTTACTCTCTTTAATTGGTGTAACCATGTTGATAATTTAGTTGTCTGGTGTACCTGGCTGATCCTAATGAGTATACATTTTGTTTTCAACATGACTATGTATTAATTGCTTCTTATTATGACTAGCCTGTTAAGTCACTGAGTCTACAGACTTCTAAGTATTTTGTGCATTTGTTGTTTATATACTTCCCCCTTCATGTATCCCTGATATGAACTCTATATGTCCCAACCCCCTTCACCCTTGTGTGTAAAGTGTCTGTTAAATGGTTGTGATTCTAAGTGTTCCGAGTCTGTGTGATTGTACCTTTGCTCTTCTCAGAACTGATTTCAAAACTGCTTTCCTCTCTTAATATTCTTAAACCTTTTCTGAAAATCTTTCCATTCCTAAAGGTTATCTCTATACTGTTTTACTAAGTCTCTCAAAACCATGTCAAGCACTCTCACCCTACTCTTAGACTATTAAGTTCTGCCCCTCTGGTGTATGTACTGCTTAGGGATCCTTGAGATCCCTCTGAACTCTATCACACCAGGGCTGGCCCTTCCACACTGTACATAACCAATCCCTACTTGAGAAAGGTCTTGGTGTGAGCACTGCCCGGGATCCCTGAGGTCCTTAGGGAACTCTGACACACCAGGACACACTATTGGCTGTGAGATCTTTGGCTTCTGAGACTGTATTGAAGGCCTGGCATCCCCAGGTTTACTTTGGGCTTGATCTAAGCTCCTTATAGTGTAGTTTCATTTACTTATGTAATTCATTTGATCCTGGTCTGTAATAATTTTCATTGTAAACAGATATTGGGGTAAATAATAAAAAGGGAAGGGTTCCTATATGATTTTTTTGGGAAATCGGGTAGAAATCATGCTTTTAGGTTTATATATGTTGATCTGCAGTAGAAATCATGCTTTCAGGTTTATATATGTTGATCTGCAGTAGAAATCATGCTCTTAGGTTTATATATATGGATTTCCTGCTTTTGGTTTATATTATGATAGAAATCATGCTTTAGGTCTATATTCTATGTTACTCGCACTAGAAACATGTCATAGGTCAATGTTATTTGCATTAGAAATCGTGCCTTAGGATGCTCACATTTATTACTTTGTGTCACGACCCAAACCGAAGGGCCGCGACAGGCACCCGGTGCCTTACTCAACCGAGTACCAACGTAACATATCTTTCTTATCATACTATCATGGGTAAATGAGCTAGAAAACCCTTCATGAGATAACAAGAATAAAACATAAGGGAATACTTAACGTATGATGACCCAGCATGATATACAAACTTATACATGTGACATACGGGCCTATAAGGCCGACATGACCATTTGTAAACTCAAAACATAGGCCGACAAGGCCATACAAGTATCCACACACCTGACATCTGTCTACAAGCCTCTAAGAGTACATAAAATTAGAAAGGTCGGGACAGGGCCCCGCCATACCAATCAATACATATCCAAAGCATACTGACCAAATAGGCAACTCCGGAGCAAGTGGAGTACACCAACACCTTCGCTGAGCTGATAGCCTACTAGGAGGAATGTCAACCTGTCTATCGGGACCTGCGGGCATGAAACGCAGCGTCCCCAGGCAAAAGGGACGTCAGTACGAATAAAGTACCGAGTATGTAAGGCAAGAAAGCATAAACAAGATCAGTAACGTAAAGAGAGATAGAGGAGATACAACCTGTAACATCTGAGTGCCTCTGGGGGCTACTGACATGAAATGCATAATACATATATATACATAAACTTTTAAAAACATACGCCTCTGTGGGCATCATCATCATCATATCATACCCGGCCTCAAAGAGGACTCGGTAAAAACGTACCCGGCCATCATAAGGCTCGGTAGAATCGTACCCGGCCACGTGGAGCTCGGTAAACCCAACTGATCAGTGGTTGCACAATAGGTGCCATACCCGGCCGACTATAGCGCGGCTCGGTAGAGTAAAGTAGATACATATATAATGCATGCTGGACTCATGGAGTCACGTTCTAAACCTTTTGGAGTGACATAAGGTCATTGCACCATCGACTAACATTATGGACATCATACCATCAATATGAACTTCACTAGGACTCAAGGATCATATATACTTTCTTGGAATAACTTTTTAAGGAAAGAATAACATGGACAACCTTAGTTGCTAGGAGTAGATTCATTATGAAATAGCGTATCGTTTATGTTCGTTTCACTTTAGATCATGCCAAAAGAATGAAGGAAGAGCCTTAACATACCTTAAACATGTTGAGTCCTTAATACCTTCTAAGCAACTCTTCAAACAAGTCAACTCGATCTATCATAGCATAAGGAGATTCAAAATCAGTGTTGAGCAAAGGCCAAGTCTGTAACTTAAGCTAGTAGCTCGTCTACGTAAATTCGGGCAGCATCTCCCTTGTAACAAGGGCCTCCTCCAATACCATATACCAACAACAACAGCCAGGGAAGTCCAGCAACCTATAAATATCAATAACAAGACACCATATAACAACAACAAGTCACAACTACTTCACGACGAGCGGCAAGCTCCGATTGGAATCCGTATAACCCATATCACCCCTTATAACTTCTTACATTACTTTAACAGTATCATTAACATGATAATGAAGTCATTCATCAATGATTCCATCCTTATACCATATATTTATAACAAAGGAAACAATCCTCAACTCCAACTATCTTCAATTAGTAGCTTTATTCACTAGTTGACGTCTACTCCATCCATTTAACTTAATAAACATCAAGATAACCTTAAGCACATGCAATAAGACAATACACACAACTCCTATAGTAACTTCAAGTCGAAATCCAAGTTATATTCAGCTCACAACAACCCTCAATAGCAATACAACACCATAGAAGTAACTTAAGCTAATCCAAGTACTATCTTGTAGTTTATCATCCTAACAACTTAACCAACATATAAGCAAGCTCAGCAGCAACAACTTGGAATTTCATCCAAATACAGCCCACAACAATCCTCAATGACAACACAACCTCAAAGAGGTGTTGTTCTTCACTAGAGCTAAGTTTTGATGTTGAGATATGGTGTAATCACTTTGGAATCACTTCAAACACTTGTGGAATCTGTTTAGAAGGGTTAGGAGAAGTTTGGAGACGAAGTTGAGTTGAAAATAAGTGAAAAATAGGCGTCCAAATCGTTTATAAAGTGAAGTAGGTCGACCACCGCCTAAGTGGGTCCCATTGGGAGCTGCTTGCGCGGTCTCGCAAAAATGCGAATATCTCTCTACTCCGATGTCGTATTGATGAATGGTTTAATGCGTTGGAAATTAGACTCGTAGATCTTCAATTTGATATGTAGATCATCCATTTATGCCAAGTATATTGGGAGAAAAGTGCATCTACATTTGACCTACATTTCAGCACATTATAAATGCAACTTGTGATGATCTTTGCTAACTTTTGTTCCATAACTCGTTTGACTTAAAATCATAACACACGACTATAATACGACTACAATAACTCATAAATTAACCTCCTCATCATGTTAATCACCCTAGTCTCACCCCAAAAGAATATGTTATAACATTCCAAACTTGTCGATTTTTGACGAAACTTATTTTCTTCAATTCGTTTAGCGACTAAGCTTTCCAACCCTTTTGGTACTTGTTATTCATGATCTTAAATATTTGTAACCTCCAAGGTAACATGATTAACTTAGTTTATTTGCTTCCAAATATAATCTCATTTTCGAGCTTACATCAATGACTTACGACGTACTCTCGCGTATGAAAACTTGGGCTGTAACACTTTGGCACATTAGAAAACATGTTATAAGCTCATCACTTCTTTTCTGATTCTGCATATGTTGCTACCACCTGAAAATCCCGTCATTAAGTCATTACTATAATCATGCTTAATAAAATGACCATCTCTCTGTGCATTAGAAATCCTGCCTTAGGAATCTCATTGCATTTCCTCTAAACCATGTCTACGTCGCTTAAATGAATAACTGTCTATAAAAAAAAGGGTTCTAAAATAGTCCAACACATAGATATGATGTTCTAGAATAAACCTGCATGAAATCAGTTTTGCAACATCAATCGCCTAGATCAACATGCCTATAGGACTGGATAATTTCAAGTTGTTTTAACTGGTTCTCAGAATTATGATTACATACAAGCACCTAGGCAAGCCGTAGGTAATTAATCGTCTTATAACTGCGAAATTATCCTCTGTTTATGTGTAAAACTGTCCAGTTTTAACAGGCTTCAAAATCAGTAGGCAAACTGATTAGGATTCCGCCACTTCGTCTTATAACAAAAACTGCATATTCTGTGTTTGTGATGTTCATCTAGATATCATGTTCTAGGGCCTTCTGAATTTCTTTAAAATCAGTTGTTTGAGACGTGCTACGTATTTGTTTGTGTGTGGAGGTAAACATGAGCCCCTAATTGCTTCTCTATTTGATAGTCCTATATGTCCTTTGTTGTCGCTTAGGTTTTACCTTTTAAATACCTAGGAGTGTCTAGAACTGCCTAAGAATAGAGGTCCTAAACACCTCCGGGACCACAAGGAAGGGACGGGTAAAGCACGCCTAGAGTTCGTTAATTATACACGATTATATAACCACTAAGGGGAGGGTAATGGGTAGTAAAAGGATATGATGACCTGTGTGCTAATGCCATGCGTAATCCCTCTAGTTGAGGAAGGCTTACCGGGTATTGTACAGATGTGATCCTATAGGCTAACCAACTTAGGACTTCCCTTCCTTAAGTATGTGTGCTTAGACTGTCTAAACTTCTTACATTTACATATGCGTGTTTGGACCATCTAAACTTTCTTGATTATATATGTGTGCTTAGACTGCATAAACTACCCTTATTTGCAAATGTGTGCTTAGACTACTTACCTGTTAAATGACTAATTCACATAACTAAGTTCGACTGGGACCCACCGTTGTGGACCGCGAGGGGTGCCTAACAACTTTTCCTCAAGGTTATTTCGAGCCCTTACCCTAATCTCTGGTAATGCAAACAGGTTACATGAATTAATTGCTCTAGGATTCCTAACGCACCTTAATCCTCTAGGTGGCGACTCTTCAAATACCCAATTCCCAAAAGAAAACGAGTTGTTCCCAATGAATGTCGAAATCCGGACTCCGCGAAAGAAAAAAGGGGGCGCGATAGCATGGCGACTCCACTGGTGATATTTTAGGCTCTTACCATAACGAACTTGTTTTTGTGAATTAGTCTTAGCCTGCTTTATCCCGTGCACCCTCCCCCTTATTTGGATTTAACTTAAAGGTGTTAAACGGGTGGGCCGGGCCGGGCCGGGCCTATATTTTTTGGACCGGTACGGGTTACGGTCCGGGCCGGTTACGGGTTGGGTCTTAACGAGTTTAACGGGTTCGGGTTCATCCGGGTAACAATTGAACCATAAGGGTTACGGGTTGAGGGGGCCGGGCCGGGCCGGGCCGGGTTTAGTATAATTTTAATTTTTTTTTTGGATTTTGTATAAATATTGTAAGTTATAGTATTAATACAAAGTACTAACATAAAGAATACAAGGAAGATGGGAAAAAATTGCACTTATAAATTGCAAGTACTATATTTATTTCAAAATTACAAATTAAAGTTTGCATTTAAAAAGTAAATTAACAAATAAATAGTAAACTAAATTTTCATGCATAATAAATTAATAATACTTCAAATTAATCTAACAAACTAAATCATTAAGCATAAATACGTCTAATAATTTAAAATAACACAAATTGTCTTAAAATCTTAAAATAACACATATATAGCATATTTTAAAAATAATACGTTACCATCATATTCTATGATTTGAGCATTTATAGTTTTACCCTAAATATATACACTATATGTTAAATTCCAACAATTTTAAATTATGTTAATTAGTATACAATAATTGGTATATTCATGGTATATTTATAGTATATTCATGGTATATTTATGGTATATTCACGGTATATTCATGTTATATTCACGTTCCGGGCCGGTCCGGGCTGGCCGGTTAACCGGTTTAACGGCACTGTTCATCTAACAGGTTTTACCGGGCCGGGTAACCCATTTCAAAAATTTAAACCGTCCAAACCCACCCCAACCCCTACCCAGCCCAGCCCAGCCCCCCCTTACCGGTCCGGGCCGGTTCCGGGTTCTACCGGTCTGGGCCGGTCCGGAACCGGGCTGACCCAGCCCGTTTAACACCCTTAATTTAACTACTTATTTTCAAGCATTTATGACTTCCTTTATTTCCTGAAACTGACTTGTCCCCTTGTTTTCTTTTTATAACTGTCTTTCAATTATTTTAATACTGCATTTATCATTTTCTTTACGTGCAAATACTTGACAACATGCTATTTATTGTTGCATAAATCATGCTCAGCATCATATTCCACTCGTGCGTAATCAATCCTATAGCATTACTTGTTGTCCACATAATAACCCTTTAAAACAAGCCTCACACAAAAGTCCGTCAGGTTTTCCATAATCCCAATGGACGCAATCACGACTATGTGCATTTATTTGGAGAAATAAGTGCCAGTATGCTAATCATTGTTGTATAAATAGACAAATCTGGAGAGGGAAATGGCCTAACCACCTTTTGTTTTTCGCAGAAAATGAGGCACGAAGTCCCCAAATTCGGTATGGTTAGTAGCATACGTTCACTTTTGCTAGATTGGTGGAGGGATCTTCCCTCAAGTGACCAAAATCACATAAAACGAGTCTTAAGAAATTTGCCTTCTCTGTTGGATCTTCAGCCAAACAAGATGTTGATTGAGGCTGCCACTATGTTTTGGGACAAGGAAATGGCCGTGTTCCGCTTTGGGGACATAGAAATGACTCCTCTTCTTGAAGAAATAGGAGGATTTGCCGGGTTGCCTTCGGATAGCCCTGGTTTATTAGCACCTGAAAATCGCACCACTAGAGGATTCCTTAAAATGATGGGGTTGAAGAAAAATGATGACTTGGAGTGCCTGAAAAACTCCTACATACCTTTCGACTTCCTTTATGAAAGATACAGTCACAGTAGCTCTTATCGTATTTTTGATGATGAGTTCTCAATCAACTCCTTGGGATGGGTTCATCGTAGGGTGTTCGTGTTCATTGTGTAATTCTTGGGTATGATGGTATTCCCGATCCAAGGGGATAGAATCCATACTAGGCTAGCTATGGTGGCAAAAACTTTGATGGACGGGATCGAGGGGCAGACATATACCATTGTCCCTTTGATCCAGATATGTACTGGGCCTTGGAACACAGTCTGAAGGGGTTTAGATTCTTTGAGGGTTGCAATTTGCTGTTACAGTTTGGTTGTTAGAGAATCTCCAAAGGGGTCAATACCGTCAAGAGTTTCCACGAAGGTCGTGGAATGACCATATAGCTTTCCCTCACCCTAAGAGAATGACTTACATTCAGGACATGTTTGCTTAACCTAAGGATGCCGTAGGATGGATACAATTTTTCAACAAGTTAATTGAGGACCACGTTCAGTGGATGTTCGATTGTTCCCCACCGACGAGTTCATCATCAGATCCAAAGACGTCCCACACTTGGTGTTGATTGGGTTAAGGGGGATATACCCTTATGCTCCCCTCAGGGTTATGAAATAGGCAGGCAAGAGACAGGTCATACCACGAGTCGCTAAGATGAGTCACTTCATAGCTTATTTTCAGGGTGACGCCATCCCATATAAGAATGAAGCACAACATATGTGGACTTTGAAGATTATTGTGGAAAAGGATACTATCGAGCCAGACCGATATCATGCGGGTCACTCATACTTCTACCCCTCATGGCTGGATGATAACATAGCAGGAATCTTCGAGCCAAGGGTTGGTCCAAGGAACAGGGTCATAGACGAAGTTGCCAAAGCATAGGTGAAATACAACAAATTACGCAGAAGAGTTCGCTAGTCCAAAGCGGAGCATATAGAGCTGCATAAAGCCGACATGGAAATGATTAATGAGTGGAAAGAGAGGGCTGTTAAATCCAGTGAAAGGCTGGAATATCTCGTGTACAGTTTGATGGAATTGTAGGGGAAGATAAGAAAAAGAGTCACCGACTGCCAGAACGCTGAGGTAAACGAAGGAGGGCATTTGGCAAAGGCATTCTTACTACTGAACCTGCGCGAGCTGATTGACAATAGCATCCGGTCTGGTGAGGGTCCTTCTGGGACCAAGTAGATTAGGTTTACCTGCTTTTCTTTTAAATGTAATAAGGCCAAGTGCCATTAGTAACATTTTTTAGTGTCGTTTATTTTTACATTAATGAAATGAGGCAATTATTGGCACTGAATTTCTCCAAATCTATTTGTCGCTAGGCCTACCTCGGGCACAACGAGGCTCCAAAATTAGGACACGAATTTACATTCCCGAACCATGTGTTTAAATACTGCAAACTTTTTAGAATCATTACTGACTTGGCTACCTTTTGTTTTTCTTTCTTTCTTTTGATTATTCCCGTTCCCCAAAGGTTGGTTCGTGCATACTGGCATCATCAGCTTATCACACAAGATCCAGGGGCCCTCCAGCTTCTCTTCCTCCTAGTCCACCAAAAGGCAAGGGAAAATAAAAAATGGAAGATTTAAACGGCACCAGAAAGGAAAACAACACATAGGTTGAACATGCAGAAACTTCTGATGGTCGGGGTACTCAAGCCCCAAAAGCAGTTTTACGAGGGGCAGCTTTGCGGTGCATTATGCGACCGCAGAACAGGTATGCGGACCGCATTCTTGTCGCATATCCGAGCATAATGTTCAAGTTTTGAGGGACGTTTTGCGGTCCCTTTTGCAGGCCGCAAATCAGTTATGCAGTCGCATATGCGACCGCAGATTTAGTCGGGGCTCCTATTTTCTAACTTTTAAAACCCGACCCCATCCAATTAAAAATACCCCATTAGACCCCTTTTATGCTATTTTTTACTGCATTTAGAGTGAGTGAAGGAGTCCTAGAGTGAGAAACTAATTCTCACCAAGTCACTACAATCCTTGACCAAATCTTTGAGGAATTTCAAGTAAAATTTGCTAGGTCTTCATCCTAAGAGGTAAGAACTTGTGCCCTAATCTTAATTTCGAAATTTCTATTAAAACAAGTGATTAACAAGTGCGTTCATGGGTATAAGGATTGATTATCTTGCATGCATGAATGATAATAGGGTATGGGGGGGGGGGTTGTGAGCTAAAAATATAACAAATGGGGTATGTGATGATAAAAATCTCTCACAAAAGGTCCTAAAATCACAATGCACACTTAGGGCTTGATAATATACTCAAATGAGCTAGAATCTTAATCATATCTCTAATTTTTGGTTCAACTTGTAATTCTCATGAAATAGATCGAAGTTGCTAAGAGTTCCGGAATTTTGTAAGAATTTAAGGAAAGCTCTATTGAGGTATGTATGGCTAAAACCCCCTCTTCTTAGAAATCGAGCTCCATTGGTGTCCATGCAAATGTTGTTAAGACCGAGATTTGATTGATGTATTGATTGTTATTTCATATGAATTGGTGTTGCAAATATATATACGTGAAATGTGCATCTCAATGTGTTCAATATACTATTCTTGGTAATTTAAAGATGTGTGAAGAATGTGAATCATGTGATGAAATGCTTAGACTTCAAGTCAAGTTTAAACGGAGATTGTTATGCCAAACTATGTGAAGTCTTCCTTATGCTTACAACTTGAACTGCTCTTGTATGTGCCTATTATCTCGAATTGCAAAGTTAACGTTGAAAGTGGAAATGATGTGAAATGTGGGAAAAAGAGCTTGAGTTGTGAAATGTGGCCTAGTGCCTAGTATGATGTGATAATTGTGGCCCTAACCTATGAATTGATATATGTGAAATAAAGATTGAAATGAGATGATCAATGAAAAAGGGACAACGTCTTGGTAAGACGGCCTAGCTGACCGGGCCGTGATCGGACGCCATGCCGCACACATGGTGGTATTGTGCTGATATTGCATTTCGAAAAGTGAGAATGAGATTGTGATTGAGGTACATGTCTCAAATGAGGCAACCTAGCCGATCGGGTCGTAATCGGACTCCGCTCAAGAAAGCGGTGGTATTGTGAATGATGATGAACAGTATTAAATGCCCCAACCTAAAGCTATGAAATTATGTGAAAGTTATATGATCTTTTTATTTGATGATGTGATGATTGTTTAAAGCTTTTGATTGATCCTTATGATTTATTTGTTCTTGTATGATAGTTCTTTCTAATGAGATGGTGTTTAGTTATACATACTAGTACTATTGAATGGTACTAACGTCCCTTTTGCCGTCTTTGAATGGATATAGGTGACTCCATAGCAAACATTGCCGATCGTAGGTAGCGGAGCATCCTCAACTCAGCAACCTTGGTGAGCCCCTTTTCTTCCCGGGGGTTATGCAGTATGTCTTTTTTTTATAAATTTCCACTTTTGAGGTATAGCCGGGGCCTTGTTGCCGGCGTTATCATAACTGTATTTTGTATCTTTAGAGGCTTCGTAGACGTTTGTGTGGGCTATGTACGGGTAATGGGTGGGTCAATGAACTGTGTTGTAATTTCTAAACTCTATTTCTTCTAACTGTATCTGTATGAAATCTTGGGAAATTAACTATGGTGTAAATGTGGTAATATGAAATGAATTAGCAATGTTATATGCACGACCTTTCCTACTGTTTAAATAAATGGAAGCATGGTTTTCTTGGTCATAGTGAGTTGCGTAGAAAGTGTTCAAAAGGCTTGCTCAGTTGGGTTCACTCGATTGAGCGCCGATCGCGCCTCCCGAGGTTAGGGCGTGACTGTCAGAAGCGGCCAAAGTCAGGCCAGCATTGGACGAGGAACAGATGAACAAGTTCTTCTTCTAAGCACAGGATCCGCAGTACTATGAAAGGTTGATGGTTATTGAAAACCATAAGTTCTCTAATATCATCAAACTTGGTGAAAGGACCGAAGAAGGAATCAAGAGCGGGATAGTAACAAACTTTGAGGCATTGCAGGCCACAAATAAAGCACTGCAATCAGGGGGTATATCTAAGAAGAAGGATGTGGGAGCAGTGATGGTCGCTCAAGGACCCAAAACTCCATTCGTATACCGAACCTCTCCACTTGCATATCAAGCACCTCCACCCACATATTAAGCACCTCCACCCACCTATCAACCGTCACCTCCACATCAACCCTCGTACCCCAGATATTCCTAACCAGCCACCGCCTACCACACCTACTATTCCCAACACTCTCATTTCCAGTCACCTCCAACTCGTCAAAACTACCCAAGGCCCCAACCTAACTTTGATCGCAATCCACCTAGACAGTACACCACTATCACTGAACCCATCGGCCGGCTGTATGAAAGGTTGAAGGCTGCTGGTTACGTCACTCCTATTCCCGTTGTGGCAGTGGAGAACCGATCTCAATGGGTAAATCTAATCAAAACTTGTGCATATCATTCGGGCATGAAAGGCCACACCATTGACGAATGCTGCACATTGAAGTACAAAATCCAGACTTTGATTGAAAACAAGATCATCCAGGCAAAGGAGGCCGCGCCTAATATCCGCAATAACCCCTCCCCAGATCACAGGGGTGAGGGCGTCAATATGATAGATATGGATGAAGAATGGGATCCGGAGGGATCAATCGGATTATTAAAGAGGGTGACGACCCCAAGAAACCCGCAGTCACTCTCAACCCCATTATAGTGCAGGTACAGCCGCCAGTGGAGGTCGAGGTAACTGCATCAATCCCATTTGAAGTTGAGGTAGCACCCCCTGCAGTTGCACCTATTCCATTTGAGGTGAAAGTGGCCACACCATTTACCGTGACAGCATCAACCACACCGCCTTATAGCACCGAGACCGTACCATGGGATTATGTGGCCGAAGCTAGTAGAATTGGAAAAACCAAGATGGGGGAATCTAGTGCTGCACAAGGGATGACTAGGACTAGAAGAGTCTATACACCCGAGCATTTGGGAGAGCCCAGTAAATAGGCCTCTAACAGACCTCCCATTTTTGAAACATGTCCAGATTACCTCTAGAGAAAAGTTCAAGCAAGGGATTATTCAGTCATAGATCATCTGAACAAGACTCCCGCTCAAATATCCATCCTGTCGTTGCTATAGAACTCAGAAGCACACATGAACGCTCTGATGCAAGTATTGAATGAAGCTCATGTGCCCGATAACATCACAAGCGGAGAGATGGTTAACATGGTGGGACATGTATTGGAAAGTCAAAAAATCACTTTCCACGAGGATGAGTTGCCGCCTGAGGGTCTGAATCACTTGATTGTTTGATACTCTACCAGCATGTTTATTTAGCCTCAGTTTACTCTCTTTAATTGGTGTAATAATGTTGATAATTTAGTTGTCTGGTGTACCTGGCTGTTCCTAATGAGTATACATTTTGTTTTCGACATGACTATGTCTTAATTGCTTCTTATCATGATTAGCTTGTTAAGTAACTGAGTCAACAGACTTCTAAGTATTCTGTGTATTTGTTGTTTATATACTTCCCCCTTCATGTATCTCTGATATGAACTCTATATGTCCCCAACCCCCTTCACTCTTATGTGTAAACTGTCTGTTAAATGGTTGCGATTCTAAGTGTTCTGAGTCCGTGTGATTGTATCTTCTTAGAACTGATTTCAAAACTGCTTTCCTCTCCTAATAGTCTTAAACCTTTTTCTGAAAATCTTCCCATTCCTAAAGGTTAGCTCTATACTGTTTTACTAAGTCTCTCAAAACCATGTCAAGCACTCTCACCCTACTCTTAGACTATTAAGTTATGCCCCTCTGGTGTGTGTACTGCTTAGGGATCCTTGAGATCCCTTTGAACTCTAGCACACCAGGGCTGGCCCTTCCACACTGCACATAGCCAATCACTACTTGAGACAGGTCTTGGTGTGAGCACTGTCCGGGATCCCTGAGGTCCTTAGGGAACTCTGATACACCGGGACACACTATTAGCTATTAGATCTTTGGCTTCTGAGACTATATTGAAGGCCTGACATCCCCAGGTTTACTTTGGGCCTGATCTAGGCTCCCTACAGTGTAGTTTCATTTACTTATGTAATTCATTTGATCCTGGTCTGTAATCATTTTCTTTGTAAATAGATATTGGGTAAATAATAAAAAGGGAAGGGTTCCTATATGATTTTTGTGGGGAAACCGGGTAGAAGTCATGCTTTTAGGTTTATATATGTTGATCTGCAGTAGAAATCATGCTTTTAGGTTTATATATGTTGATATTCAGTAGAAATCATGCTCTTAGTTTTATATATATGGATTTTTTGCTTTGGGTTTATATTATGATAGAAAACATGCTCTAGGTCTATATGCTATGTTACTCGCACTAGAAACATGTCATAGGCTAATGTTATTTGCATTAGAAATCCTGCCATATGATGCTCACGCTTATTACTTTGGCACATTAGAAAACATGTTATAAGCTCATCACTTCTTTTCTGATTCTGCATAAGCTGCTACCACCTGGAAATCCCGTCATTAAGTCATTACTTTAATCATGCTTAATAAAATGACCATCTCTGTGCATTAGAAATCCTGCTGCTTTAGGAATCTGTTTGCATTTCCTTTAAACCATGTCTACGTTGCTTAAATGAATAACCGTCTATAAAAAAAGCGACCCCATTCCAATTCAAAGAATTAAAAAAACTTCGAATTCTCAATTCTCTAGTTCTAAAATAGTCCAACACGTAGATATGATGTTCTAGTATAAACCTGCATGAAATGAGTTTTGTAACATCAACCGCCTAGATCAGCATGCCTATAGGACTGGATAATTTCAAGTTGTTTTAACTATTTCTCAGAATTATTATTACATATAAGCGCCTAGGAAAGCCTTAGGTAATTAATTGTCTTATAACTGCGAAATTATCCTCTGTTTATGTGTAAAACTGTCCAGTTTCAACATGCTTCAAAATCAGTAGGCAAACTGATTGGGATTCCGCCACTTCGCCTTAAAGCAAAAACTGCATATTCTGTGTTTATGATATTCATCTAGATATTATGTTCTAGGGCCTACTGAATTTCTTTAAAATCAGTTGTTTGAGACGTGCTATGTATTTGTATATGTGTGGAGGTAAAAATGAGCCCCTAATTGCTTCTCTATTTGATAGTCCTTTATGTTCTTTGTTGTTGCTTAGATTTTACCTTTTAAATACCTAGGAGTGTCTAGAACTGCCTAAGTATAGAGGTCCTAAACACCTCCGGGACCACAAGGAAGGGACGAGTAAAGCATGCCTAGAGTTCGTTAATTAAACTCGCTTATATAACCACTAAGGGGAGGGTAATGGGTAGTAAAAGGATATGATGACATGTGCGCTAATGCCATGCGTAACCCCTCTAGTTGAGGAAGGCTTACCGGGTATTGTACATATGTCATCCTATAGGCTAACCAACTTAGGACTTCCCTTCCTTAAGTATGTGTGCTTAGACTGTCTGAACTTCTTACATTTACATATGCGTGTTTGGACCGTCTAAACTTTCTTGATTATATATGTGTGCTTAGAAACTACCCTTATTTGCAAATGTGTGTTTAGACTGCATAAACTACCCTTATTTGCAAATGTGTGCTTAGACTACTTACCGGTTAAATGAATAATTCACATAACTAAGTTCGGCCGGGACCCACCGTTGTGGACTGCGAGGGGTTCCTAACACCTTTCCCTCAAGGTATTTCGAGCCCTTACCCTAATCTCTGGTAATGCAAACTAGTTACATGAGTTAATTACTCTAGGTGCCCTAACGCACCTTAATCCTTTAGGTGGAGACTCTTCAAATACCCAATTCCCAAAAGGAAACGAGTTCCACTCGTGCGTAATCAATCCTATTGCATTGCTTGATGAGTGTTTGCGCTCTTCCTATATATCACCCTTTAAATTCGGAAAGGCCTATTTGCAGTAAAACTAGTCGATCAACAGTGCGTTCGACAGTTCCGTGCCTTTCTCCCTCAAGTTGTCCGCTTGAGGGTCCCAGTCTAGACCTCTATAGCAACCTTACTCTGATTAATCGTACATGCATCATGGTTAAACCTAGCTGGGTTAATATGTTGTCCACATAATAACCGTTTAAGACAAGCCTCACCCAAAAGTCCATCGGGTTTTCCATAATCCCAACGGACGCAATCACAATTGTGTGCATTAATTTGGAGAAATAGGTGCCAATATACTAATCATTGTTGTATAAATAGACGAATCTGGAGAGGGAAAGGGCCTAACCACCTTTTGTTTTGCAAAAAATGAGGCACGAAGTCCCCAGATTTGGTATGGTCAGTAGCATGCCTTCACTTTTGCTAGATTGGTGGAGGGATCTTCTCTCATGTGACCAAAATCACGTGAAACGAGTCTTAGGAAATTTTCCTTCTCTGTTGGATCTTCAGCCAAACATGATATTGATCGAGGCTGCCACTATGTTTTGGGACAAGGAAATGGCTGTGTTCCGCTTTAGGGACATTGAAATGACTCCTCTTCTAGAAGAAATAGGAGGATTTGCCGGGTTGCCTTGGGATAGCCCTGGTTTATTAGCACTTGAAAATCGCTCCACTAGAGGATTCCTTAAAATGACGGGGTTGAAGAAAATTGATGAATTGCAGTGCCTGAAAAGCTCTTACACACCTTTCGACTTCCTTTATGAAAGATACGGTCACAATGGCTCTTACCGTATTTTCGATGATGAGTTCTCAATCACCTCCTTGGGCTGGGTTCATCGTAGGGTCTTCGTGTTCATTGTGTGTTTCTTGGGTATGCTGGTATTCCCGACCAAGGGGATAGAACCCATACTAGGCTGGCCATGGTGGCAAAAACTTTGATGGACGGGATCGAGCTGCAGACATATACCATTGTTCCTATAATCCAGATATGTACCGGGCGTTGGAACGCAGTCAGAAGGGGTTCAGATTCTTTGAGGGTTGCAATTTGCTGTTACAGGTTTGGTTGTTAGAAAATCTCCAAAGGGATCAATACCGTCAGGAGTTTCCACGAAGGCCGTGGAATGACCATATAGCTTTCCATCACCCTAAGAGAATGACTTACATTCCGGACATGTTTGCTCAACCTAAGGATGCTGTAGGATGGGTACAGTTTTTCAACAGGTTAACTGAGGAGCAGGTTTAGTGGATGTTCGAGTGGTTCCCCAACGTCGAGTCCATCATTCAGATCCAAAGACGTCCCACACCTGGTGTTGATTGGGTTATGGGGTATATACCCTTATGCTCCCCTCAGGGTGTTGAGACAGGCAGGCAGGAGACAGGTCACACCACGAGTCGCTAAGATGAGTCACTTCATAGCTGATTTTTAGGGTGACCACATCCCATGTAAGAATTAAGCACAACATATGTGGATTTTGAAGATTATTGTAGAAAAGGATACTATCGAGCCGGACCGATATCATGGGGTCACTCATACTTCTACCCCTCATGGCTGGATGATAAGGGTTGGTCCAGGGAATAGGGTCATAGACGAAGTTGCTAAGGGTTGGTCAAGGGAACAGGTTCATAGACGAAGTTGCCAAAGCAGAGGTGAAATACAACAAATTACGCAAAAGAGTTCGCGAGTCTGAAGCGGAGCATATAGAGCATCATAAAGCCGACATAGAAATGATTAATGAGTGGAAAGAGATGGCTGTTAAATCCAGTGAAAGGCTGGAATATCTGGAGTACAGTTTTATGGAATTGTAGGGGAAGATAAGAAAGAGAGTCACTGACTGCTAGAACGCTAAGGGAACGAAGGAGGGAATTCTTACTACTGAACCTGCGCGAGCTGGGAGAGCTGATCGACAATAGCATCCGGTCTGGAGAGGGTCCTTCTGGGACCAAGTAGATTAGGTTTACCTGCTTTTCTTTTAAATGTAATAAGGCTAAGTGCCATTAGTAACATTATTTAGTGTCATTTTTGGTGGTTTATATTTACATTAATGAAATGAGGCAATTATTTGAACTGAATTTCTCCAAATCTATTTGTCTCTAGGCCTACCTCGGGAACAACGAGGCTCCCAAATTAGGACACAAATTTACATTCCCGCAACATGTGTTTAAATACTACAAACTTTTTAGAATCATTACTGACTTGGCTACCTTTTGTTTTTCTTTCTTTCTTTTGATTATTCATGTTCCCCAAAGGTTGGTTCGTGCATACTGGCATCATCATCTTATCACACAAGATCCACGGGCCCTCCACCTTCTCTTCCTCTTGTCCACCAAAAGGCAAGGGAAAAGAAAAAATGGAAGATTTGAACGGCAACAGAAAGGAAAACAACACACAGGTCGAACATGCAGAAACTTCTGATGGTCGGGGTACTCAGACCCAAAATGAAGCAGTTTCACGACTCGAACAAGAAATACTAGAGCTCCAGGGTGAGCTTGAGCATGTTCGGAATGTGGCAAACCTATCCTTCTCACTTACCGTTCCAGACATCAGTCATCCAAACACTCAGAACCCCGCACCACCTCAAAACACACACAACAAGCGCCCACAAAATCCACCCGTACGTTACCATTATACAACTCCACCACAAAATCAAACTATACCACCACAATACCCACCAAAAACCTACCATACTCCACAATATGCTCTACCAGTCATTCCTGAACCCCATAATTCCATCAATGATCACCACTATACTCAAACTCCAGGTCACCAAAACAACCCTATATATGTGGAGACCCTACCTCACTCCACTCAACCCATCTCCTATGCACCGGAATCTGTTGAGAAGGACATGCTCACTAAGAACCTAGCCGAGGAGCTCAAGAAGTTGACCAGCCGAGTTCAAGGCGTAGAAGGAGGCAAGGGGATAGAAGGTCTAAACTATAAAGACCTATGCATACATCCGAATGTAGAACTGCCAGAGAGTTACAAACCTCCCAAGTTTGAGATGTTTGACGGTACAGGAGATCCCAGGGTTAATCTAAGGACCTATTGTGACAAGCTTGTCGGGGTCGGAAAAGATGGAAAGATCCGGATGAAGATTTTTATGAGGAGTCTTATGGGAGATGCCTTGTCTTGGTACATCAGCCAGGATCCTAAGAAATGGTCCAACTGGGTGAGTATGGTGTATGATTTCGTAGACCGATTCAGGGTCAACACAGAGAATGCACTAGATGTCTTCTACATTCAAAACCTCAAGAAGAAGCCCACCGAAACTTTCCACGAGTATGCTACTCGTTGGAGGTTAGTGTAAGGCCCCGTAAAATATTTACTCAAAAACCCGAAAGCTTGTAGTGCCAAGTAAGGAATATGTGTTAGAAAATCTACAAAATTCTTCGCGTCAAGCTTGTTCGCCGCGGTTCAGACCTTTTGGATTGATCTGTGCATTAAAAAGTTAAGGAAACAAGTTTTTCAGAAAATCGCGTTTCTGCGGTCCATTATGCGGTCGCATAATAGCTATGCGGATCGCATAGTTGCCGCAGAGTGAGGCAGGATGTTGGTTAGTTTTGAGGTCAAATATGCGGCCAATTATGCGATCGCATAATCAATATGCGGGCTGCATAGTCATCGCATAACCTCTTTGGAATTTTGCGAGGGGAAGTTCTGCGGTGCATTATGTGACCGCAAAATAGGTATGCGCACCGCATTCTTGTCGCATACCCAGGCAGAATGTTCAAGTTTTGAGGGAAATTTTGCGGTCCCTTTTGCGGACCACATATCAGTTATGCGGTCGCATATGCGACCGCAAGTTTAGTCGGGGCTCCTATTTCTAACTTTTAAAACCCGACCTCATCCCATTAAAAACACCCCATTAGACCCCTTTTATGCCATTTTTCACTGCATTTAGAGAGAGAGAAGGAGTCCTAGAGTGAGAAACTAATTCTCACCAAGTCATTACAATCCTTGCCCAAATCTTTAAGGAATTTCAAGTAAAATTTGCTAGGCCTTCATCCTAAGAGGTAAGAACTTGTGCCCTAATCTTAATCCGAAATTTCTAATAAAACAAGTGATTAAAAAGTGGGTTCATGGGTATAAGGATTGATTATCTTGCATGCATGAATGATAATAGGGTATGGGGGGATTGTGAGCTAAAAATATAACAAATAGGTATGGGATGATAAAAATTTCTCACAAAAAGGTCCTAAAATCACAATGCACACTTAGGGCTTGATAATATACTCCAATGAGCTAGAATCTTAATCATCTCTCTAATTTTTGGTTCATCCTAAGATCGAAGTTGCTAAGAGTCCCGGAATTTTGTAAGAATTTAAGGAAAGCTCTATTGAGGTATGTATGGCTAAAACCCCATCTTCTTAGAAATCGAGCTCCGTTGGTGTCCATGCAAATGTTGTTAAGACCGAAATTAGATTGATGTATTGACTGTTATTTCTTATGAATAGGTGTTGCAAATATATATACGTGAAAGGTGCGTCTCAATGTGTTCAATATACTATTCTTGGTAATTTAAAGAAGTGTGAAGTGTGTGAATCATGTGTTGAAATGCTTAGACTTCAAGTCAGGTTTAAACGGCGATTGTTATGCCAAACTATGTGAAGTCTTCCCTATGCTTACATCTTGAATTGCTCTTGTATGTGCCTATTATCTCGAACTGCAAGGTTAACGTTGAAAGTGGAAATGATGTGAAATGTGGGAAAAGAGCTTGAGTTGTGAAATATGGCCTAGTGCCTAGTATGATGTGATAATTGTGGCCCTAAGTGCCTATGAATTTATATATGCGAAATAAAGATTGAAATGAGATGATTAATGAAAAAGGGACAATGTCTTGGTAAGACGGCCTAGCCGATCGGGCCGTAATCGGACGCCATGCGGCACACATGGTGGTATTGTGCTGATATTGAATTTGGGAAAGTGAGAATGAGATTGTGATTGATGTACATGTCTCAAATGAGGCAACCTAGCCGATCGGGGTCGTGATCGGACTCCGCTCAAGAAAGCGGTGGTATTGTGAATAATGATGAACAGTATTAAATGCCCCAACCTAAAGCAATGGAAATTATGTGAAAGTTATATGATCCTTTTATTTGATGATGTGATGATCGCTTAAAGCTTTTGATTGATCCTTATGATTTCTTTGTTCTTGTATGATAGTTCTTTTATTGAGATGGTGCTTAGTTATTCATGCTAGTACTATTCCATGGTACTAACGTCCCTTTTGCCGTCTTTGAATGGATGTAGGTGGCTTGAAAGCAGACAGTGCCGATCGTAGGTAGCAGAGCATCCTCCACTCAGCAACCTTGGTGAGCCCCTTTTCTTCCAGGGGTTATGCATTATGTCTTTAGTTATAAATTTTCACTTTTGAGGTATTGCCGGGGCCTTGTTGCCGGCGTTATCATAACAGTCTTTCGTATCTTTAGAGGCTCCGTAGACGTTTGTATTGGTTATGTACGGGTAATGGATGGGTCAGTGAACTGTGTTGTAATTTCTAAACTCTAGTTCTTCTAACTGTATCTGTATGAAATCTTGGGAACTTAACTATGGTTTAAATGTGGTAATATGAAATGAATTAGCAATGTTATATGTACGACCTTTCCTACTGTTTAAATAAATGGAAGCATGGTTTTCTTGGTCATAGTAAGTTGGGTAGAAATGTTCAAAAGGCTTGCTCAGTTGGGTTCACTCGATTGAGCGCCGGTCGCGCCACCCGAGGTTGGGGTATGACAGTCAAAAGCGGCCAAAGTCAGGCCAGCATTGGACGAGGAACAAATGAACAAGTTCTTCTTCAGAGAACAGGGACTGCAGTATTATGAAAGGTTGTTATTGAAAACCATATGTTCTCTGATATCATCAATCTTGGTGAAAGGATCAAAGATGGCATCAAGAGCGGGATGGTAACAAACTTTGAGGCATTGCAGGCCACTAATAAAGCACTGCAATTAGGGGGTATATCTAAGAAGAAGGACGTGGGAGCAGTGATGGTCGCTCAAGGACCCAAAACTCCATTCGTATACCGAACCTCTCCACTTGCAAATCAAGTACCTTCACCCACATATTGAGCACCTCCACCCACCTATCAACCGTTACCTCCACATCAACCCTCATCCCCCAGATATTCCCAACCAGCCACCGCCTATTGCACCTAAAATTCCCAACCCTCTCATTTCCAGTCACCTCAAACTCGTCAAAACTACCCAAGGCCTCGACCTAACTTTGATCGCAAACCACCCAGACAATACACCACTATTGCTGAACCCATCAACCAGTTGTATGAAAGGTTGAAGGCTGCTGGTTACGTCACTCCTATTCCCCCTGTGGCAGTGGAGAACCCATCTCAATGGGTCAATCTAAACAAATCTTGTGCATACCATTCGGGCATGAAAGGGCACACCATTGACGAATGCCGCACATTGAAGGACAAAATCTAGACTTTGATTGACAACAAGATCATCCACACAAAGGAGGCCGCGCCTAATGTCCGTAATAAACCCCTGCCAGATCACAGGGGTGAGGGTGTTAATGTGATAGAGATAGATGAAGAATGGGATCCGAAGGGATCAATCGGATTATCAAAGAGGGTGACGACCCCAAGAAACCCGCAGTCATTATCAACCCCATTATAGTGCAAGTACAGCCACCAGTGGAGGTCGAGGTAACTGCATCAATCCCATTTGAAGTTGAGGTAGCACCCCCTGCAGTTGCACCTATTCCATTTGAGGTGAAAGTAGCCACACCATTTACAGTGACAATATCAACCACACTGCTTTATAGCACGGAGGCCGTACCATGGGATTATGTGGCCGAAGCTAGAAGAAAAGGAAAAACCAAGATGGGGGAATCTAGTGCTGCACATGGGATGATAGGACTGGAAGGGTCTATACATCCGAGCATTTGGGAGAGCCCAGTAAACAGGACTATAACAAACCTCCCATTATTGAAACAGGTCTAGCTGACCTCTGAAGGAAAGTACAAGCAAGGGAGTATTCGTCATTGATCATCTGAACTAGACTCCCGCTCAAATATCCATCCTGTCACTGCTACAGAACTCAGAAGCACACAGGAACGCTCTGATGAAAGTATTGAACGAAGCGTATGTTCCCAATAACATCACAAGCGGAGAGATGGATAACATGGTGGACAGGTATTGGAAAGTCACAAAATCACTTTCCACGAGGATGAGTTGCCGCCTGAGGGTCTGAATCACAATATGGCACTGCATATCACAGTGCAATGCGAAGACTACTTCATTACCAGGGTCCTGATTGATGGAGGATCTAGTCTCATTATTTGCCCAGTAACAACACTGAAGAGATTGGGCAAAGGCCTTTACGAGATACGAGAAGGGACCATGAACGTAAAGGCATTTGATGGGTCCCAAAGGGCAACCATCGGGGAAATTAATCTCTATCTCCAAATGGGACCAACTTGGTTCGACGTTGAATTCCAAGTGCTGGACATATCAGCTTCATACAATCTTCTGTTGGGTCGACCTTGGATACATGCCGCGGGGGCTGTGGCTTCCACACTACACCAGGCCATGAAATTCGAATGGAACCGTTAGGAGGTGATCATTTATGGAGACAGGAGTTACCCCATTTACACCAATCAAGCAATCCGGGTTATCGAGAACATAAGAAGTCTAGGAGGGGAAACTTATCATCACATCGAACGTGTTAATGCCGTTGAGAAAGACAAATGGTGGAGCAACAAAATAGAAAGCATACTAGCATGGTCTGGGTATGAATGTGGCAAAGGGCTTGGGAAGAATCTCCAGGGCATTACCAAACCAATACAGCTAAAATGTCATGGTACAACCTTCAGGCTCGGATACCAATATACATGGCAGGAGTATGATGATTGGTCGCCTCCATGGCGCGGACCTTATAACCCTCTCGAGCAACCAGTGCCACTTATGGGTCAGACTTTTTAGTAGGCTGATACAATATGGGAAACTGCAGAAGAAGAAACATTAGCTGGGCTGAGAAATCTGTTCCTAGAAGACGATGACATGAATTACAATGCAATAATTGAGGAGGAGAAAGAAGAAGGCCTCACCATTCAGACCGCATAGAAGGGAGCTTTTCTTAGGAACTGGACTGCCACACCATCCCGGGCCCGCCGAGTCCCTAGGTAGGTGGCAATCAGCCTAATTTTATTTCTATAGCCATGCTAGACATCTAAGATATTTTCAGCAATTTTGTTTTAAAGACTCACTTGTTCCAAATAAACGCTCGATTCATCGAGCCATACTTGTTTTGAATGTTTACAGTTTTAATTAATGCATTGCTATTTATTATTCATTATTATCTTCCACACTTTTCTTTCTACAGAGTTATTATTACTTTTCCCGATGAACCGGTGACTGTGACATGTAATGAGACAACGCAATATAAGGATAGTGACTCGGAGGAAGAAGATGAAATACCTGAGGAGGTAGCCAGAGAGGTTGAGAACTTTGAGAATAAGCCTAAGTTCAACCTGAACAAAATCGAAGCAGTAAATTTGGGAGATGCCGAAACCGTCAAGGAGACTCGCATAAGCATTCATTTATCACCGCCAGAGAAAGAGGAGTACATCTGTTTCTTAAAGGAATATGAGGATATATTCGCATGGTTATATGATAACATGACCGGTCTGAGCACGTCCATAATAGCTCACAAGTTGCCCACCAATCCAATGTGTCCGCCAGTAAAGAAGAAACACAGAAAATTCAAACCAGATATGAGCCTGAAAATCAAGGATGAAGTTACTAAGGAGATCAAGCCAAAGTTCTCAGGGTGGTTGAATACCCAACCTGGTTACTTACATGAGAGCCATGACAACCATCTTTAATGATATGATACACAAAGAAATAGAGGTGTATGTGGACGACATCATTATCAAATCCAAGAGGGCCGCGTATCACATAGTAGACTTAAGAAAGTTATGCGACAAGTTAAGGAGGTACAACTTAAAATTGAACCCCGCAAAATGTGCATTTAGGGTTCCTGCAGGAATGTTATTGGGATTCATTGTCAGCCGCCAGGGAATCGAGTTGGACCCGTCCAAAGTTGAGGCTATTCAAGATTTACCGCCACCAAGAAGCAAGAAGGATGTGATGAGCTTCCTAGGACGTTTCAACTATATCAGTCGCTTCATAGCACAATCCACAGTTATATGTGAGCCCATGTTCAAGATGTTGAGGAAAGATGCCGAAAAGAGTTGGACCAAAGATTGTCAGAAAGCTTTTGACAAAATCAAGGAGTACCTGTCCACACCACCAGTCTTGGTCCGCCGGAACCGGGGCAGCCTTTGCTGCTCTATCTTTCTGTATTAGATGAAGCCTTCAGATGTATTCTAGGACAACATGACAAGGCAGGGAGAAAGTAGATAGCCATATACTGCCTGAGTAAGAAATTCACACCTTATGAAGCACGATACTCTCTACCGGAACGCACTTGCTGTGCTTTGACCTAGACATCTCAAAAATTGAGGCATTACTTCTGTGCCTACACCACATACCTTATATCTAGGATGTACCCTTTGAAGTACATAATTCAGAAGCCCATGCCGACTGGAAAGTTAGCCAAATGGCAGATAATGTAAAGTGAGTTCGATATCGTCTATGTAACTCAAAAGGCGGTCAAAGGACAAGCATTGGCAGACCATCTTGCTAAAAATCCTATGGGAGGAGAATACGAACCCTTGAAAACGTATTTTCCGGATGAGGAAGTGTCATTCGTAGGAGAGGACATTACTGAGCATACGACGGTTGGAGGATGTTCTTTGATGGAGTTGCAAATTTCAAAGGAGTGGGCATTGGAGCCGTTTTGGTATCGGAAACTGGCCAACATTATCCGGTGTTTTCTAAACTCAGATTTTTCTGCACCAACAACATGGCAGAGTATGAAGCCTGCATACTAGGGCTCAATATGGCAATTGACATGAATATTTAGGAGCTGCTGGTAATCGGTGATTCAGATTTTCTTGTGCACCAGGTACAAGGAGAATGGGCCACCAAGAATTCTAAGATATTGCCATATCTGTACCATGTACAGGAATTGAGAAAGCGGTTCACGAAGATAGAGTTTCTGCATCTTCCCAGAATTCAGAATGAGTTTGCCGATGCATTGTCCACTTTGTCATCAATGATACAACATCCAGACAAAAATTTCATTGATCCCGTCCCGGTGAGAATCCATAATCAACCGGCTTACTGTGCTCATGTTGAGGAGGAGACGGATGGAAAACCTTGGTTCCATGACATCAAGGAATGTTTGGCAAAAGAAGAATATCCGGAACATGCAAACCATACTTAGAAATGCACACTTCGGAGGTTGTCCAATCACTTCTTCCATAATGGAGGAAACCTATATAGAAGAACCCTTGATTTTGGATTGCTAAGGTGTGTCGACGCAAAAGAAGCTTCTAAGCTACTTGAGGAGATACATGCTGGGGCCTGCGGCCCATATATGAATGGTTTTGTCTTGGCCAAGAAGATTCTTAGGGCCGGTTATTTTTGGATGACCACGTAGACAGATTGCGTCCAGTATGTCCGAAAATGCTACCAATGTCAAGTACATGCCGATATGATAAAGGTGCCGCCAAATGAGCTCAATGCAACAAGCTCACCTTGGCCATTTGATGCTGGGGAAAGGATGTCATCGGTCCGACCGAGCCCACTGCTTCAAACGGGCACAGGCTTATTTTAGTGGCCATTGACTACTTCAAAAAATGGGTAGAGGTTGCATCCTACAAGGCAGTAACTAAGAGAGTCGTGGCATATTTCGTCTGCGACCGGATTGTTTGCCGGTTTGGAGTTCCAGAATCAATCATCACCGACAATGACGTCAATCTCAATAGTGATCTGATGAAGACCATGTGTGAGACTTTCAAAATCAAGCACAAGAAATCCACAACATATACAACTCAGATGAATGGAGTTGTAGAAGCCGCTAACAAGAATATCAAGAAGATATTGAGAAAGATGGTAGAAAATCACAAACAATGGCACGAGAAACTGCTATTCGCTTCATTAGGATATTGTACCACAGTCCGCACATCAACCGGGTCAACTCCCTACTTACTGGTTTATGGTACTGAAGTTGTTATTCTTGCTGAAGTGGAGATTCCTTCTTTGCGAATCATACAAGAAGCTGAGCTTAGCGACGCAGAATGGATAAGGAGACATTATGAGCAGCTAGCCCTCATAGACGGAAAAAGGATGAATGCAGTGTGCCATGGGCAACTCTATCAGAAAAGAATGTCTAGAGCCTTCAACAAAAGAGTCAAGCAGAGACAGTTCACACTGGGGCAGCTGGTGTTAAGGAAGATATTTATGCGTCACGATGAAGCCAAAGGGAAATTCTCTCCCAACTAGCAAGGCCCTTACATGATTCACAGAGTATTGACAGGAGGAGCACTCATACTTACAGAAATGGACGGAGAAGTCCGGCCAAAACAAAGCAATTCAGAAGCAGTCAAGAGATACTATGTTTAGACAGTTTACATTTCTTCATCATGATGTAATTGAACTACGCTTGACCTGAATCTCGTTTAAGAGGGGATACGTAGGCAGCCCTGTGGGTTCGGTCGTATCATAATACAATTTTCATTTTCCTCAGAACTAGAAACTGGGGCAGAATTTTTAGGAGGACCCTCAAAATTCCGGAATAAGTCCAGTCGACACCATCACATGCCAGAAAGTCAGAAATTGGTTAAGAAACTGGGGCAGAATTTTAAGAAGGAATCTCAAAATTCTGAAGAAGGTTCAACAAGTTTCGTCACTCGCAAATGGTCGAAGGATCATCTACCAAACTGGGGCAGAATTTTTAGGGGGGCCCTAAAAATTCTAACACAAGAAAGCTGCAATGTCTCTGAAATATGTTACAGTCACTAGTTGATCTATATTACTTCATATTCCACTATGTTTTCTAAAATAACTATATTTTCATCAATAATTGCATATTTTCAAAAACTTTATTTTTGTAACAGCCAGGTGTTACCCAAGGAAAATCAAACAAGGCCTTCAGAACGGAGGAGCAGAGCCAGCAGACGAAGGCACGAACCAACCTCACCTTACAAAACTTACAATTTTTCTTTGAGCGCGGGCACATCTGATGTAACAGCAGCATTTGCAAATATATACATGCAACAAAATCACTATCAATTGGGCCACCAGACACAGAATATATCTCCAGCTAAGAAATATGCTACTCTTATTTGCTACTCGTTCTTTGCATGGGACTAAGCCCTGTCCCGCATCTTGCATGAGGGTAAGCCCTGCATCCATACCTGAATAAGGCTAAGCACTGCCTTCTCTTTGCATGAGACTAAGCCCTGTCTCCATATTTGCATAAGGCTAAGCCCTTCCTTCTCTTTGCATGAGGCTAAGCCCTGTCTCCATCTTGCATGAGGCTAAGCCCTGTCTCCATACCTGAATAAGGCTAAGCATTGCCTTCTCTCTGCATGAGGCTAAGCTCTGCCTCCATGTTTTCATAAGGCTAAGCACCGCCTTCTCTTTGCATGAGACTAAGCCCTGTCTCCATATGTGCATATGGCTAAGCCCTGCCTTCATCTTGCATGAGGCTAAGCCCTGCCTCCATTTTGCATAAAGCTAAGCTCTGCCTTCCATCTGCATGGGATTAAGCCCTGCCCCGCATCCTGCATGGGACTAAGCCCTGTCCCCACCTTGCATGAGGCTAAGCCCTGCCTCCATTTTTGCATAAGTCTAAGCTCTGCCTTGCATCTGCATGGTACTAATCCCTATCCCACATCCTGCATGGAACTAAGCCTTGTCTCGAACCTTGCATAAGGCTAAGCCCTGCCTCCTTATTTGCATAAGGCTAAGCTCTGCCTTCCATTTGCATGGGGCTAAGCTCTGTCCCGAACCTTGCATGAGGCTAAGTCCTGCCTCAATTTTGCATAGGCTAAGCTCTGCCTTCAATCTTCATGGGACTAAGCCCTGTCCCACATCTTGCATGAGACTAAGCTCTGTCTCCAATTTTGCATAAGGCTAAGCACTACTTCTCATGGGACTAAGCATTGTCCCTCCTTATCCAACTTATCCAAAGGCGTCATTGTCTAAAGGCATCATCCTCATAGCTGGAAGACACCATGCCATGGCCTGAGGATCTCTCAAATTTGCATATCATTATTCAAAGGCGTCATTGTTCGGAGGCACCATTTTCATGGCCCGAGAACATCATTTCATGGCCTGCGAATCTCCTATCGCACAATTCATGGCCCAAGACATCATAGTCTAAGGACGTCATCCGCACCATCCAAAGGCAATCTTTCATGGTCCAAAGGGAATTTGCATCACGTTTAAATTTTTGTAGTAATCTACGTACTTGCATGCATCGTATTATGAGTTCGCAGGTGGTCCCGGAGGTAACCATTTTTCAAACAGGAGCAACCTTCGCTCCGGTTTTTGCTCACACCATTTTCACTTCGCCATTCATTACCGACTCTCATCAGTTACCCATCCTACCTCGTGATATCCAGCTATCTGCCCTATTATACATCCAATACACTCCAAACCCATAATGATAACTCCATCCGACATTACCCTCCACAAAAGAGCCTTTGCCGAAATTGGCTAATATTCCTATAACAACTCCATCGGCTTCATTCACCGGTGGATCCAGAACTACAGGTGGACTGATTCCTATAAAACCTGAGATATGTAGACAGCTCAAGAAGACTAGGGTTCGGCCTGTATTTTCCAAAACGCCCACTCGGTCAAAACTGGCCATCATTTCTTTATCCGAAAACTCTTTCATCCTTCCCGGGTAAAGAGGGGAAGCTGTTGTTACCCAATTTTTTCCTATAATACCTTTTAAGTGCATATACACCTTCAAAACTATGCATTAGCATCAATTGATATTTTTTCATAATTTTTACATTTTTAGGGATTTTTTTTAATTAATTTATCCCAGTATTTTATTTATATAAATAATTACGAATTGCATCAAAAATGACTTTATAACAATTTCATGGCTTAATATTGCTATTTATATTTATATTAAACTTAAATTATTTCATAAATGGCCATATTTACATTTTTTGGGTTACAATTGCAATTACTTTGCAATTATGGCCCATGCTTGCATTACTACATTATTTTACCAGAAAATAGCTTTGTTGTATTTTAAAATATTGAGTAATTATTTTTATAACATTTCTATGCATGAAAATTATTTTTTATAATCTGTTACTTATTTTATAAATCATTTTTATCAATTATTTGGGTATTTAACAAATAGCCTTTTTATTTCAGACCTAACCTCTTTTAATTCCAGCCCAAACCTCTTTAATATTAGCCCAAATCCTTAAATATACCAGCCCGAACCCCTTAAGCCCAATCTGTATACACCCGACCCAATAACCCCGTTTAATCGTGGCCGTTGAACCTTTTGATCAACGGTCCACGATTAAACTTACCATTTTAATTCACCTAACCCTAACCCCCCTCTTCATTTCTCTTCGACCGCTGTCACCCGTTTCCCTCACCCTTCCAGTTCTCTCTCAACTCACCCTAACCCTAATCGCTGTCATCGGCGAAGACCTCCCTTTTATGGTGTTTTCGTGCCTTCTCCAACCACCACTGGCCTCCTATACTCCCTGGCTCTTTGATTTCATGAGTCCTTAGAAGAATCTCGTGGAAGATTCAACCTTGTTCTGGCTTAAAAGTTGTTCACGGGCCTGTCTCAGGTCACTTTCGTTTGTGAGTATGAATTTCCTCTTGCTTTTAAGTATGAATTCATGGGGTATTGACCGATTCTCTTCATCTCAGTTATTTTTTGAAAACCCTAGTTTCACTACTGTTCGATTCTTCTCAGATCTTTATAGATCTGAGGTGATTCGAGTATTATTAGGTGTTTTCCTCTAGAAATCTCTTGTTTAATTAACTACTTCAATTTTTAGTCACTCTTTCTAAACTAGGGTTCTTCCCGGACATTCTTCAAAAGATTTTCTACTATTAATGTTTAATTTGTTCATCTCGTTATGTATTTGGTTAATCTTTGTATGTATGCTCGAACCCTAGATGTTTCTAATGGTTACACTGATTTCTTCAATTATGTTAATTACTGTGAATTAGTTGCACTCACTGATTCTATTTAGGGATTCAAATTTATTTCCCTGTTAAATCTAGTATTCTTTGGGATTTTTGCCCTAATTGATCTCTACTGATGATTCGAACCAGCTTTTCTTATTGAATCCGGTATTTCTGTGAGATTTTACTTAATTGATTTCAATTTAGGGAACCTAAATAACTCTTTCCTATAAAATCAGTATTCTTTGAAGATTTTACTGATTGATTCCTATTAAATGTCCTGTTAAAATCAGTGTGTGCTGAAATTTTATTTGTTTCTTTATTTGTGACCTTAACTGATCATACTTGCCTTAATTAGTTATCACTGTGGTTTTGGGATTTCTACTGGCTCCCTACATGGAATATTTTTGAGTACTTACCTTAATTGGACCCCCTGTTGTGACCGTTAATTGATTGCCCCCAATTAAGGGGTCTATTCCGGACTCCTCTATGGGAATTAATTCTGTGACTAATTGCTGCTAATTGATTGAACTGTGATTCTTTTACCTTATTTTGATTCACCACTTAAGTGCTATATAAACTCTTTTATTTTATACCTCTAGACACGAACACACAGTTCACAATACACACGCATACATTCAAACTCTCTCTTCTTTCTTTGTTATTTGTGCTAACTGTTGGTCTAGCCGGTTGAAAGCCAAGGCTAGATAGCGGAATTGCACATGTTTTTACATTCTGCACTTTGCTCCCCTAACTGGTATGTCTCTAAGTTAATTTTGAAACTCAATGTGTTCCTTGCTTACACTAGTGTAATTGGTTATGTATCCAATTTGTTTCCCTGTTTACTGCTTTAGTCAGCATGTCTAAATTCTACCTTCTTTTGTTAAATGTGCAGTCAGCATGTCTAAGTTTCGCTTGATTGTCTGATACTCTACCAGCATGTCTATTCAGCCTCTGTTTACTCTCTTTAATTGGTTTAATCATGTTGATAATTTAGTTGTCTGGTGTAGCTGGTTGATCCTAATGAGTATACATTTTGTTTTCAACATTACTATGTCTTAATTGCTTCTTATCATGACTAGCTTGTTAAGTCACTGAGTCAACAGACTTCTAAGTATTCTATGCATTTGTTGTTTATATATTCCCCCTTCATGTATCCTTGATATGAACTCTATATGTCCCTAACCCCCCTCACCCTTGTGTGTACAATGTCTGTTAAATGGTTGTGATTCTAAGTGTTCTGAGTCTGTGTGATTATATCTTTGCTCTTCTCAGAACTGATTTCAAAACTGCTTTCCTCTCTTAATATTCTTAAACCTTTTCTGAAAATCTTTCCATTCCTAAAGGTTATCTCTATACTGTTTTACTAAGTCTCTTAAAACCATGTCAAGCACTCTCACACTACTCATAGAATATTAAGTTCCGCCCCTCTGGTGTGTGTACTGCTTAGCGATCCTTGAGATCCCTCTGAACTCTGGCACACCAGGGCTGGCCCTTCCACACTGCACATAACCAATCCCTACTTGAGAAAGGTGTTAGTGTGAGCACTGCCCGAGATCCCTCAGGTCCTTAGGGAACTCTGACACACCAGGACACATTATTGGCTGTGAGATCTTTGGCTTTGAGACTGTATTGAAGGCCTAGCATCCCCAGGTTTGCATTAGGCCTGATCTAGGCTCCTTATAGTGTAGTTTCATTTACATATGTAATTTATTTGATCCTGGTCTGTAATAATTTTCTTTGTAAACAGATATTGGATAAATAATAAAAATGAAAGGGTTCCTATATGATTTTTGTGGGGAAACCGGGTAGAAATAATGCTTTTAGGTTTATATATGTTGATCTGCAGTAGAAATAATGCTTTTAGGTTTATATATGTTGATCTGCAGTAGAAATCATGCTCTTAGGTATATATATATATGGATTTCCTGCTTTGGGTTTATATTATGATAGAAATCATGCTTTAGGTCAATATGCTATGTTACTCGCACTAGAAACATATCATAGGTCTATGTTATTTGCATTAGAAATACTGCCTTAGGATGCTCACGTTTATTACTTTGGCATATTAGAAAACATGTTATAAGCTCATCACTTCTTTTCTGATTCTGCATAAGTTGCTACCACATGGAAATCCCGTCATTAAGTCGTTACTATAATCATGCTTAATAAAATAACCATCTCTCTATGCATTAGAAATCCTGTCTTAGGAATCTGTTTGCATTTGCTCTAAACCATGTCTACGTCTCATAAATGAATAACTGTCTATAAAAAAAAGGGGTTCTAAAACAGTCCAACACGTAGATATCATGTTCTAGTATAAACCTGCATGAAACCAGTTTTGTAACATCAATCGCCTAGATCAGCTTGCCTATAGGACTGGATAATTTCAAGTTGTTTTAACTAGTTCTCGGAATTATGATTACTTACAAGCGCCTAGGCAAGCCTTAGGTAAATAATGGTCTTATAACTGCAAAATTATCCTCTGTTTATGTGTAAAACTGTCAAGTTTTAGCAGGCTTCAAAATCAGAAGGCAAACTGATTAGGATTCCGCCACTTCGCCTTAAAACAAAAATTGCATATTCTGTGTTTGTGATGTTCATCTAGATATCATGTTCTAGGGCCTTCTGAATTTCTTTAAAATCAGTTGCTTGAGACGTGCTACGTATTTGTTTATGTGTGGACGTAAACATGAGCCCCTAATTGCTTCTCTATTTGATAGTCCTATTGTTCTTTGTTATCGCTTAGATTTTACCTTTTAAATACCTAGGACTGTCTAGAACTACCTAAGTATAGAGGTCCTAAACATCTCTAGGACCATAAGGAAGGGACGGGTAAAGCACGCCTAGAGTTTGTTAAATAAACACGCTTATATAACTACGAAAGGGAGGGTAATGGGTAGTAAAAGGATATGATGACCTGTGCGCTAATGCCACGCGTAACCCCTCTAGTTGAGGAAGTCTTACCGGGTATTGTACAGATGTGATCCTATAGGCTAACCAACTTAGGACTTCCCTTCCTTAAGTATGTGTGCTTAGACTATCTAAACTTCTTAAATTTACATATGCATATTTGGACCGTCTAAACTTTCTTGATTATATATGTGTGCTTAGACTGCATAAACTACCCTTATTTGCAAATGTGTGCTTAGACTACTTACTTGTTAAATGATTAATTCACATAACAAAGTTCGGTCGGGACCCACCGTTGTGGACCGCGAGGGGTACCTAACACCTTCCCCTCAAGGTTATTTCAAGCCCTTACCCTAATCTCTGGTAATGCAAACTGGTTACATGAGTTAATTGCTCTAGGTGCCCTAATGCACCTTAATCGGTTAGGTGGCGACTCTTCAAATACCCAATTCCCAAAAGGAAACGAGTTGTTCCTAATGAATGTCGAAATCCGGACTGCGCGAAAGGAAAAAGGGGGCGCGACACATATGCGTATAAATATTATGTCGTGCATAAGTACATGTGTTCATAATATCAACAAGCCTCTGAGGGCATCCCATCATATCATCTTTGCCACTGTGGGCAAAATCATCAACGTATACCAGCTGATCAGGTGGTTGTGCATATATAACGCCGTAACCTTTTCCCATATCCCATATATATATATATACATATATATATTTATATATGTATATACATACATATACGCATATATAACACCATCTGATCATAGGTCAATGCACATGTATAAATGCATGAAATGCATAAGAAATACATTAATAAGATTTTTTCGGAATGCCATAAAAATCAGTATGTCTTTCGGATAAACAGTATGAAATACGTATTTTTCTGAGACCCATGAATATACGATATAATAATAATTCACATGGGGAATCATGAATATAGACACCCCTAGTATTTCTATGAATAGATTGATTTATGGTAATTGTGTATTTGCTCGTTTTGTTTGTTGTATAGATCATGCCAAGAGGAAGAAGGCATAGCCTTAACATACCTGGACCGATTCTTTTGACAATTCCTCTATCATACGTCTTTCGCGAAGAACACATAACGGCGGATCGAAGTAGAGAAAAATCCATATGATATTCTTGAGAAAGATTGCACCGTACACCATAAGAATCGTAAAATCTCGTTGCATCTTCTTTTGCATTCTTGGACGTATCATTGTCCTTCTGGTTTATGTATGGCATTCAATAGTATGCTTGATCTAAGATGTCTTAGCTATTAACGTTACTAGACTCCATTTCCGAGAGTCTTTTAAGAGGTTAGGAAAATGATTTGTTTGAACTACGAAAGTTATATTACATTTTTAGGTGGGCCCCACTTTTGGGGTTTAATTAATTCAACATTGCCTTACATTGCCACCTATCATTCAACGCCAAAATAGTCGCCATTTCTTCAAGGCATGGTTGCCATGTTAATTGGTTAGGTTCTTATCCAAATACTTTAATTAATCAACCACAATTATTAATTAACTAGGTAATGTCCCATTACCCAATAATTAACCAATTAATCACATAATTAAGAACTATATCCACTTACTGAAAATAATACCCACTTTTAACATACCTTATACATCTTACTATCATGGCCATATGGTACCTTGTATGGTACTAGTCCATAAATACCGGGTAATTTAGCTCGGCCGTATTTTATCCCAAAATATCAAACTTTGACAAAAAATTATTTTCTTCGATTTGCCTACCTTCTCACCTTCACGAATTTACTCATTACTTGTTTGAAATAACATAATGCTTGTAATCTCAAAATAATCTCATTCCCGAGCTTACGTCGATTAACTTACGACGAAACATTAACGTAAAAAAAATATGGGATGCAACATCTTATTTCCGAGCTCTTGTCAATTTATTTATGGCGTACTTTCATATACGAAAATGTGGGGTGTAATATCATTCCCCTCATTGGAACATTCATCCTCGAATGTTGGCTGATGCACTTGTCATTCTCATAACTCACAACTCTTGCGAATACTTTTGTACTCCTCTTGCCATTTAGGCAACTGTTTTGTGAATGAATCCCAAAGGCTAGGGCATTCCCCCCTTTAGGCCTCTTTCTCGCACCACGACTTGTAGTCAGAATCCTTCCAATCTCGTAATTGTTGATGCTTTCTATCATGCAGCCTGTACGACTCTAACCTTGTAAGTGCGCCTATGCGACTCTTCCTTCCATTTTCCTCCAGTTTTTAGCCAATCTCTAGGCCTAACTTTATATACAGAGCTTGACAAGATGTCCCTCTGGGCATTTATAGGTATACTGAAGTTCTTCATTTGGTACTTTTGTTGAACTTAGGAATATTACTATCTATTGTTTCATAGACTCAGTTATCTATCCGTATGACTTTACTGCGGCTATATAGGTCACACTATACTTTAAATCTTACTTTGATTTATCGATGCTGAGGTCTGTTACCAAAATCCAGGTTACTTTCGTTGCTCATCCTATATGCATGAATCTGAGTCCTTTAACGCTTCTTCATTACTGTTCATCTTAAGACTGATGGCCTTATCTCATCTCGTACCTTACAACTTTTACCCATCCATTGTTGATTCACCTCAATGTTGATCTACATCCTTCCATTGATGATTTGAAACGTCTTATGTAATATATTACCACTAGGCTTACGTTGCATCGTGGAACATTTGAAGTGATTTTCCTGATCCACTTTAGGGGCAATACTGTACTTCAGTAATCGTATTTTATAGCATCTCAATGCGATTCACCTTACGTGGCTATTTTAATTTCGTACAATTCATATAATCCTCTTCAAATCATTACTCAATCGAAGGCCCAAACGTCATAATTACACCCTTATTCTACTACTAGGGTAGCACTCATTCTCCTCTAAACGTTATTAGTCTCAGAATCCTTTGAGTTCATTCAGGCTATACTGAGCTTTTCATAATATAGTGAAACCAGTAGCTTTCTTTTTTTCATGGGCTTAAGTTTGAGGACTTATCCATTTTCGACACCTTCTCACTTGCCCTTTTCTTATCTTTACTCATATCTTCTTAAAACTTTATCGCTTTACCCAGCATTAGCTTGCGACCTACACATATCTGTTTATTATTCGCCACCTTCCTTCAATTTGCTTGCACCATAGATTTCCTTGTGTTATTCTGCAACATCAAGCGAGACGTCTCATTGTCCTCTAACTCTCCTTTACTCTCTTAGCTAGGCCTTTCGACACTTAGAAACCATTGTTTGGAAGATTTGCCACTGACGATGCTGCTATCATTCCTGGTTACTGAATCATAGCGCTTCTAACCCTTTTGTCTGAAGTATATACAATTCACAACCTTCAGCATTTGAGTGTCTCGTACGTTGTTCATGTTTACCTTACTTACCTTAAAATCTTGCATCACATCTTCTATTTTTTTCATGACCTCCCTTCGACATAGGTATAATTCACATCCACAACTCGAAGCTCTATTATAATACTTGCACCTCTGGTGCATATACAATCGTGTGGGTGCTTCGTACTGACTTTCTATGAGGTTGGTACTATTCTGACTGGCTTCATCGTAGAGCCGTTAAAGAATATGGTTGTTGTACTATCTCTCCTGTATCTCTGATATTAAGAGTGGTCCTTCCATGTTCTCAATCACGATTTCTATAATTTTCTGGGTCCAATAATCAGGCTCCTGATTTACTTGGCCAACATAACTCTTTAGTTTCCTTTTCCCTCTGATCAACCTTTATGTAGGCTTAAGCTATCTTTCGATCTGCGGCTCATGGTATTAATTATTACTTGAGCCTTTCATGGACGCTATGGATTATCCGTGATACCATCATCTAACAATTAAATTCTTGGTTTATGATTTGGACTCAACTCTTTCCTTTTGACTTATACCGGAGTTCTACGACTGTATGATTGTCAACATATATGCTACATGGATACTACTCCAAAATCTTAAGTGCATTCATAGCGTAACTAATTTGGGATCATTGATTGAATAATTCCTTCGTTCCTTCTCCGCTTTCTTTTAAACGTAAGCTATTACTTTTCCTGGTCTTTCTGCCTCCTTGTTGCGTGCCTACTTAGCTTATCTTATTTACCACGCATGCCGGAATTTTCAAGCAACTTCATATTATCTCGAGTATTGCTTTTGATCTTACTTCCCGTTCATTAGCTATGGTAGGTGCCACTTTCTGACGGAGTGCATACAATGTCGTAGTGAGATTATTGTTACAAGACCATTTCCTCTTTAGGTCACTGTGCTTAGGTTGAAGCCTTCTTCCTTATTTCCTCAACTAGTCTTTCGTTGTAGTACTTAGGGAGGACCCTCAGACTCTTGTAAAGATGCGAGCTTATAACATCGAATACCCGATGGAATTTTTTAATGTTCTTCCTCGCCTCTAATTATACATAGTTACTTACCTCCACGTCCTTGTGCTTGTAGGGTTTGTTCTGAACTAATATTTCGACTGTCTTCCCAGTGATGTTCTCTTTTATTTCCGTAATACTCATATGGTATCTTTTACTATCCCAACTCCTACCTGAATATTTCTCAGGGATCACGATGTCATACCTGTGTGACTGAATTCACTATATTGAGTTTTACTATGTTTATCGTACACGACCTGCTTGACTCGTCTGTAGCCTCCTGTTTAGCCATAACTAGGCTATCCTGATCAATTACTAACTACTTGTTGGCCCATTCCCGTATCAATACTCCACATAATCTTTCTTGGATTATTTCCTTTGTCTTACACTGGCTCCTTATTAATCAATAAAATATCTCAGGCAGGAACCCTTCCTCTCTTTGACGTCATGTTTGCGTAATATCCTGGAATCGTAGCATATTTGTAGGCCTGGAATAAGTGCAATATCATTCCTTTCTCATTTTATCACATTCTTCCTTTACCATTCCATAATTACTGGAACCACTTAATTCTGACGTACTTCCACCTCACTCCACATTCCCCCCTTTAGGGGAGTACTAAGAGCTGAAATTATGACGACCTACCTATAGATATTTTATCTCTTTATTTTTGGCGTCCTTTCACATCATCGAAGACCCTTACTCAGCTTACGGTAATCCTTCTGTACCAAGGATAATAAAATTGCTTACTCACGAGGGTGACACTTAGTATAGCTGGCACATACAGTCCCTTAAGCTGAACTTTGGTCACATTGCTTACTTTAGGGAAGCGTCTTCCTGTGTGACCATTCTCTAAATTTCTCATGAATCTTCTTCTGTTGTCCATTTTATTATCGCTGGAACAAAATCTAAAATTCTCATGATGCTGACTATTATCAAATCACTCAGTCTCTGATTTATGTTTAGTTTATCTTGTTCACCAAGCCATACCGATTTCTATTATTATGGGGTCAAACTTTTCCTTCTGGTAGTTGCGTTGGAGTCACGAATTTATTTTTCAAAGTGAGGCTATAATCTTTTGTTGTCTCAAGGCATGTCACCTTATATACGACAGAAATCGGAAAGCCCGATTTTACGACCATCGTGTCTTGCCGTAGCTTCACCTTGAAGGCCCGGGGCACAACTCGAGGTTCGTCCTAGATGGTTCTTTATGTCCGACCTCGGGGTAGCACAAATCGATGGTTACCATGAACAAGCGGGAAATTCCCAAGGCACGTGATCAAAGCTGATAATACCTGCAAGAGAAGTACTAGTCTGTACCAGACTAGTGAATAGCTGTACCATCTACGTTTCATTGTAATAATTACACATGTACTATGTTGGGATTCCCCTTACTATATAAAGGGGACCCTTACCATTTTGTAAAGGGGATGACATTCAATACAAGAACTAGAACATTCTCTGCTCTCTAACTTAAACATATTCTCCCTTGATTTTACTGCTTATATTTATTGCATTACTTATATTTATTGCGTCCATTGTTCTTCATTTATTACTCATTATTGATTATGAAGAGCCCTCAATAAGGCCCTTAGAACTGTTAATCCTTCATTGGTTGGCCATAGCCTAACGTTTAGCTCGACCCCGAGGTCCCGTATAGCCTAGCTCGAGGTCCCGATTTTCGGTCACTCGGTTTTCTTGTCACACTAACTTCAAGCTCTTATCTTATTTTCTAGTTTCACACTTAGCATCTACTGCCTAACAACTAGCATAAAAATAAATCACGTATTTTTAGAACCACAAAATCAAATCTAATTGTAATTACCATTTTCAAGGAAAACAGTTTGGCGTCTACCATGGGGCTAAAAATAATAGTGATTGTTTTGGTGCTGGTTACTAAATAAGGCAAGGTATCCTTCACACTTTTTCTTGTCCAAGAATATTTGATTTCAGGCCAAAATATCTAACTCAGTGAATACACATGAAAACGACGGTCCTGAGGCCCATGGAGAGAATGGTGTAGGTGTTCTAGATATCGGTGTACCACCACGAAACCCTGAGTACGCACCAGAACCAATTCCCGTGGATGTGGTCTCACGCAACACCTAACATGTCAATATAAGCTCCCACACTAACAGGATTATACGCCATGAGAACCAACAGGAAGCTCGGAAAAATCCAGCCCGGGAAGAAAGAGAGGCGGACGGGAGAAACGGAATGGAAAAACCCCAGCACGTCGTATATATGATCATCGGAGGGACCGACATTCCCCAAGGACCCGTGATCAAGCGGGCAAAGGTTTCAGCCGCAATGGAAGGGAAAATTCGGGGCCGCATGCCCGAGGACATCCTTGCCTTCAGTGAAGAGGACTTTGAGACCTTGTCTCATCCCCATAACGACGTGCTGGTAATTTCATTTCTCTTGAATAACATTCAAATTAAACGTGTACTTGTAGATCCAGGTAGCTCGGCCAACGTAATCAGGTCGAAGGTGGTAGAGTAGCTTGAATTGCTCGATCAAATCATACCTACCTTCCGAGTCCTTAACGGCTTCAACATGGCCGACAAAACAATGGAGGGGGAGATCACCCTCCCGGTTAACGTGTCCGACACAGTTCGAAACAAAAAACTTCATGTCATCGAAGGTGACATGAGATACAATACATTGCTTGGAAGGGCATGGATGCACAACATGAGGGTTGTGCCGTCAACTCTTCATCAGAAGATAAAGTTTTCGACACAAGACAGTATAAAAACAGAATATGGAGAACAACATGCGGCGAAGGAGATGTTTGTTGTTCATGAGGAGGCACCAACCCCAATACCCTCCACCTCAGAGGAGCCAAAGGACAAACATACCCCCGAGAACGATGAAGAAGACTTCCTCGCCCCCCGAACCTTCATTGCCCCCGAAGAATCGGATACAACAAAATTAACAGTTGAAGAACTGGAGCAAGCCGTTTTGATCGAGCATCTCCCAGATCGGAAGGTATATCTTGGAACGGGACTATCCTCCGAACTCAGGAAAAAATTCATTCAATTCCTTATTAATAACATCGATTGCTTTGCGTGGTCCCATTTAGATATGACAGGGATCACGCCGAAATAACCACTCATCGACTAAGTGTCGACCCCAGGTTCAAACCGGTGAAGCAAAAAAGAAGACCTCAGTCCGAGGTAAAACACGCGTTCATCAAGGATGAGGTAACAAAACTCCTCAAAATAGGATCTATTAGGGAAGTAAAATATTCGGAATGGTTGGCCAATGTGGTGGTAGTTCCCAAAAATGGGAATAAGTTAAGAATGTGAGTAGATTATAAAGACTTGAATAGAGCGTACCCCAAAGATTCATTCCCGTTGCCCAACATCGACCGCTTAATCAGTGCCACGGCCGGCCACGAGATCCTAGCCTTTCTCGACGCCTACTCGGGGTATAATCAAATTTAGATGAACCCCGAGGATAGGGAAAAAACATCGTTCATCACGAAGTACGGTACGTACTGCTACAATGTGATGCCCTTCGGGCTAAAAAACGCGGGGGCCACGTACCAACGCCTAGTTAATAAGATGTTCAAAAACCAAATAGGCAATTCCATGGAACTCCCTTGCATGAGACATTCGACATCCTCAGAAGCCACAACATTAAACTCCATCCCAAGAAATGTGCCATCGGGGTGGGTTCGGGCAAATTCTTAGGCTTCATGGTGTCAAACAGGGGGATAGAGATCAACCTCGATAAAATCAAAGCCATCGAATAGATCATGGTGGTAAACAATGTGAAGGCCGTGCAACGGCTGACTGGGCGAATAGCAGCTTCGGGCCGATTCATATCGAGGTCATCAGACAGGAGTCATCGTTTCTTCTCCCTACTCAAAAAAGGAGAACAGCTTCGAATGGACTCCGGAATGCCAACGTGTTTTAGAGGAGTTGAAGCGATATCTGACAAACCCACCTTTACTCCACACCCCAAAGGAAGATGAAACGCTGTATTTGTACCTGGCTGTGTCCGAGGTAGCGGTAAGTGGTGTGCTGGTTCGAGAAGAGCAAGGTATGCAATTCCCTGTCTATTATGTAAGTCAGACCCTGGGAGATGCCGAAACCAGGTATCTGCACCTAGAAAAGTTATCTCTTGCATTAATAAACGCATCTAAAAAATTAAAGCCTTATTTCCAATGCCAAGTGAAGCTTTGCTTGAGGCACCCTTACCAACTAACTACTAAAAAGCAAAAAGAAAACAGACTCAAACCCTTAAGAAGGTTGTCATGCCATCCATAATCGCGAAGAGCCACCCGGTTCACACAAATTCCACCTTTGGAAAGAACTGTGACATTAAGAAAACCAAAGGCTTATTGCAAAAGCTCAAAACAAGAAGCTACGGACATAAAATAAGAAGCTAAGAAAGGAAAAATGCGGAAAGTAAAATGAACATGTACAAGAGGGGATTTAGATGAATATACAATAAGGACAATGAATATACATAAGAATGTAACTTTATATACAGACCCAAAGTAAAAAGTATGAAAAGTGTAATGAAAATTATATAATTATATACATACCAAAGATAAAAAGAAAGAAAGCATACAATACTGTCATATGTACAGTCATCCAAATATCCAAACAGGGCTACCCCCTCAAATAAAAGTTGGCATTGTCCACAATGCCAACTAACCAAAATAAGCACAAAAATAGAGAAGAGAGGAAAAAGAAACTCCCTATTGTCCCTCCGTCTACATGGGATCCTGAGTCTGGGTCTCTGGGTCCTCTGTCTGCTCGGGAACCTGTGACTGGCTCCCTGTGACCTGTGGCTCTGCTGGGACATGGGCCTGGACCTGGATTGAGTCCCGGGCTGAATGCTGGGGCTGGCTGGAGGAACCTCCCTGCGGGTCCTCCAACTGTATGACTGCATCATCAGAACGGGGAATCACCCTCTTCCTCTTGGGAGGCCTCTCTGACTCCTGCTCTAGCTGGGGCTGGGCTACTGGTACCGGGTCATGCAACAATAGGTCCAAAGGCAAATGATTTCAAACTATCTACCTCTACCCTTAGCTCCTTCACCGACTCCTTTGAAGCCTGAGTCTTCCTTATTTTCTTCGCCTCATTTGCAAGCTCCTTTAGTGCCTTCGCATGTGAATCAACAACGTCCAGAATCAATTTCTGGTTCTCTAGGAGCTTCTTCTGGTTGTCCAGAAGCTCCTTGAGGGTGTCCTCAATGGACTGTGGGACCTATGGAGGAGGAGGTGCTGACTAGGCTACCACCGTAGTAGATAGTACAGACAGCTTAGAAGTAGCTGTCTGCATCCAGTTGTTGATGCTAGCGAGGGCCTGGCTCAGACGGTGGGCAGTCAATGGGTATGCAGTGGTGGAGGGTATCTCTGGAACTGTAGAAGTGGATAGACCTGGGGCCATGTCTGCTGAGGTGGAAGGAGGCTGAGTAGGAGCCACTACCACTACTGGCTCTTCAGACTGGCCAGTTGAAGCAGTGGCTTTACCTTTGTAGTGCTTGCCTTTAGGGTTGTCATCACCCTGCAGGCTGTACCAAGAGAACGGTGCCTTTGGTTTCATTTTCATATCAAATTTCCGCTTGTCCACCTCTAAGTCCCTCAGGTACATGGTCAGGAAGTTGTGGAAGGAATAATTTCTGTCACCTTCGTTCACCACCCGTGTAATAACCTGAGACATCACATTCCCGACGTTAATGGGGTACCCCGCCATGATCGATGCTGCCAATATATCCCAGTGAAGAGGGAGTGCGTAGTCGTGGGTGGTGGGGTCTAGCCTGCTGCACAAAAATGTCTCCTCAAGATCTTCACTCCCGCAGTCAACCAATCGAGGGTTGTACCTGGGATCGCCAAGTACTCTGCCAACCAAGGACGAGCTTCCTCACCCAATGGCATCTTCTCCAAATACAAGGACTCATCCTCCTCCAGGAAGCCCAGGTAATCATTTATGGTCTTGCCATCAAATTTCACCGTCAAGTTCTGCAATTTGGTGAATGTGGGCCACATTTGTGTAGAACCCCTTCACCAAGTGCTCATTGGCCTCCTCCACCTGGCCAATGAAATAATCCTATCCAGCTCTCACTCTGAACTGCCTCAACACATTGGGGTTGTGAGGCTCGAGGTCATGTATAATGAATTTACTCTCGGGTATTAGCTTCCTCTCGGGCCACCACTCTCTGAACTTGTGATAGGCAACCTCACTCACAAACCGGTCCAGCCATGCTTCCGGATTCCTTGTTGTCTCTACTCCTCCCACTTGGGGCTCACCCCCTTCTACTTCTTCCCCTGCTTCTACTACGGGGCCCTCTCCGGATAGTGAAGTTGTAGGAGAGGTGGAATATTCTTTGCGACTGCTAGCGGCTGAGCCCTCAGACGACTCAGAAGATACATGCACTGATGCTCGGGCAGTAGGAGGGCCTGGAGGAGTAGGGTCATCTATCGGTCTAAACTTCTCCGGGAAGTCATCTATAAACTCCAGGACGGAGTCAGAATATGACGCCTCTCGGGAAGGCTCATACTCACTTCCCGATGAATGGGAAGCAGCTCTATCAGCAGCCTGGATTGCCTTTCTTGTTGCTTTTATTGCTTCTCGAACTTGGGGGATCAACTTCATCTTTCCACGTCCCCTCCCCCGGGAGGACTCCCCTCGTCCTGGTTGTTTATCACCTTTGCCTCGTGATCTCACCATTGTCTGCAAGCAACATTCAGTTATGCTTTGTTAGTATCAATAGAATCAATGAAATTCAAAGTTACAGGTAAATTGTTGCATACAGTTTTTTAAAAAAAATTGCAGAATGCAGACCGCACAAAATGAAGTGCGTCCGCAAAGAGGCTACCGCGGACCGCACAAAATCCATCGAGGTCTGCACATAGGTGGGGTTCAGACTACCTGCTCTCTGAATCTGTGCACCGCGGACCGCACAAAATCCATTGCGGTCTGCATTGAGGCACCGCGGACCGCACAAAATCGTTTGCGGCCGCGGTACTTAAGTTTAAGCTTCAGAACTTATTCCACCGCGGTCCGCACAAAATAGTATTGTGGACCGCACAGAGGCACTACGGTCCGTATTGAGTGCCCAGCAGCAACACCAACCTAGGGTTCAATGTTTTGTCCAATTTTAGTCCAAATTTTTACCTAATACTTATTCCCTAGGTGTTGCCTCAGTGTTGTATCTAATTATGCCTAATTAAAACAGGATTAACTAACCTATGCTACTAAATTAAAAGAAAAACGGGAACAAAAGATGAAAAACTAAGAGAAAATGAAAGTCAAAAGAAAATAGCAAAATTAAACAACTAAAAAGGAATTAAAGTTACCACAAATGAGATGCACTGATGATTAATTGAGACTAAGCAGTTGAATTCGTGCAATTTAGAGAGTGAACAGTGGTGAATAGTGATTTTTGGCTTCTGACAGTAAAAAGATCGAAAAGTTCAAATGGAGGGCCTCGGGTCCTATTTATCGAAAAAGGTCCTGGGCCCCAGCTCACAAACCCAATGCGGACCGCACAAAATGGCACCGCGGTCCGCATTACTCAAAAACATGAAGATTTGAGAAGGCAACCACTGCGGACCGCACAAAAAGCTCCGCAACCGTAGCGGTCCACCGTGGATCGCCCAAAATGTAATGCGGCCGCGGTGGAAAACTTCAGAGAACCAGTTTTCAACCTCAATCATCAGTGCGGTCCGCACTAATTTTGTGCCCCCGCACTAAGTCCTTTGCGACCGCACAAAATGTAGTGCGGTCCGCATTGCAAACTTCAGAGAGTGATCAATTTTTCACTTGGTCCTGCACTGCATCAACACAATCCTACGGCATCTCACAACCAGTCAGTCCAAAAATAAATCCTATACTAAGAAGAAAATCAAAGAAAAATGAAAAGAAAGACACATGGGTTGCCTCCCAAGAAGCGCCTGATTTAACGTGGCGGCACGACACAGGTTACCATCAAATCATTTTAAATGAAGAAGTGCCACCACGTGGCTGTCATCAATTTTTCCCAGGTAGTGCTTGACCTTGTGCCCATTAATTCTGAAAACCTCCCCATTTTTGTTCTTCAAGTCAAGTGCACCAAACGGAGTCACAAACACCACTTCAAAAGGTCCACTCCATTTTGGCTTAAGCTTTCCCGGAAACAGACGTAACCGAGAGTTGAACAAGAGAACCAAATCACCCACTTTAAACTCCTGTCCACGAGCATATTTATCATGATGGTACTTCATCTTGTCCTTGTACAAGGATGAACTGGAGTAGGCATGGAATCGGAATTCATCAAGTTCATTAAGCTGCTCCACACGAAGATTTGCTGCCACATCCCATTCAAGATTCAGCTTCCTCAAGGCCCACATGGCCTTGTGCTCTAACTCAACCGGTAGATGGCAGGCTTTCCCAACCACCAACCGGTACGAGAGACATACCAATCGGAGTCTTGTAACCAGTCTTATACGCCCATAGAGCATCATCCAATATCTTAGACCAATCGTTCCTATTTGCATTGACCGTTTTGGACAGTATACTGTTGATTTTCCTGTTTGAGACTTCAACTTGGTCACTCGCCTGAGGATGATAAGGAGTAGAAACTTTGTGATTGACACCATACTTTGCAAGCAAGGTGTCAAAAGCTCTACTGCAAAAGTGCGACCACCCATCACTTATGATTGCAAGAGGAGTGCCAAACCTTGTAAAAATGCTCTTTTTTGGAAACGTAACCACACTCCGAGCTTCATTGTTGGACAAAGCCACGGCCTCGATCCATTTTGAAACATAGTCAACCGCCACTAGAATGTAGGTGTTCCCACATGAGCTTACAAATGGGCCCATGAAATCAATACCCCACACATCAAAAATATCCACTTCTAGAATGGTGTTGAGAGGAATCTCATCTTTCTTCGAAATACCACCCGCTCTTTGACATTCGTCACACCACTTTACAAGATCACTTGCATCTTCATACAAAATTGGCCAGTAAAACCCACAACTAATAAATTTCGAAGCTGTCCTCGCCCCGCCATGATGGCCACCATAGGGAGAGGAATGAGAAGCCTCTAAGATACTCAACTGCTCCTCCTCAGGGACACACCTCCGGATCACTCCGTCGGTCCAAATCTTGAATAAGTACGGCTCATCCCAATAGAAATCCAAACTATCCCGTTTGAGCTTCTTCCTTTGGTTAGAAGAGAGCTCATACGGGATTATACCAGTCACAAGGTAACTAGAAACATCTGCAAACCATGTCATATCATTCATTGACACAGAAAGTAGTTGGTCATCGGTAAATGTATCATTGATCTCTAGGCTATCACACGGCCTCCCTTCCTCCTTCAAGCGGAACAAGTGGTCCACCACATGGTTTTCACTACCTTTCCGGTCCACCATTTCCAAATCAAACTCTTGAAGTAACAAGACCCATCGCATCAGCCTAGCTTTGGAGTCTTTTTTCGTCATCAAATACCTAAGAGCTGCATGATCGGTGTGCACTATGACCTTGGCTCCCATGATATACGGCCGAAATTTTTCCATTGCGAACACAATAGCCAACAACTCTTTCTCAGTTACCGTGTAGTTCTTTTGAGCATCCTTCATTGTCTTGCTCGTGTAGTACACCGAATGAAACATTTTGCTCACTGTTTGACCCTAAACTGCCCCAACCGCAACATCACTCGCGTTGCACATGAGCTCGAAAGGCAAGCTCCAGTTGGGTGCGGTAATGATAGGTGTGGTATCAACTTATGCTTGAGAAGTTCAAATGCTTGCATACATCCCTCATCGAACACGAACTTGGCATCCTTTTCTAGCAGCTTGCACATAGGATTCACTACCTTCGAAAAGTCCTTGATAAATCTCTGGTAGAACCCCGCATTCCCAAGAAAACTTCTAACCCCCTTGACAGAAGTGGGGGGAGGAAGCCTTGAAATCACCTATATTTTAGCTTTGTCCACCTCTATGCCATGTTTTGAAATTTTATGACCGTGTACTAGCCCTCCTCAACCATGATGTGGCATTTTTCCCAATTGAGCACAAGATTGGTGTCTTCACAACGGGCCAACACCTTATCCAGAATTTGCAAACATTCATCAAATGAGTCACCCACCACACTAAAGTCGTCCATGAGCACCTCCAAAATATCTTCCACCATATTGGTGAGAATGGCCATCATACACCATTGGAATCGCCGATTCATTACACAACCCAAAAGGCATCCGAGAAAAGGCAAAGGTGCAATATAGACAAGTAAAAGTGGTCTTCTCCTGATCTTTCAAAGCAATCAAGATTTGGTCGTACCCATAATATCCATCCAAGAAACAGTAGAAGACACGCCCAGCAAGTCGATTAAGCATCTGGTCAAGGAAAGGCAGTGGAAAGTGATCCTTGCGGGTCACTTTGTTCAGTTTGCGGTAGTCCATGCACACCCTCCATCCAGTGACTGTCCGGGTAGGAATTAGTTCTTTTTGAGCATTGTTCACCACGGTCATCCCACCCTTCTTCGGCACACATTGCACCGGCGAAGTCCAAGAGTTGTCAGAGATGGGGTACATTACCCTGGTATCTAACCACTTGATCACCTCCTTTTTCACAACTTCTTGCATTGTCTCGTTCAACCTCCTTTGATGTTCCAAGGAGGGTTTTGCATCATCTTCCAGAATAATCTTGTGCATACAGAATGCGGGGCTTATTCCCCGAATATCAGCTAAAGTCCATCCAATTGCCTTCTTCCGCTTTTGGAGCACCGCCAATGTGGCATCTACCTGCATTTTAGTAAGACAAGAGGAAAGAATAACTGGCAAAGTTGAACTAGGGCATAAGAATTCATACCTGAGGTATAGAGGCAACGGCTTCAATTCCAACACCGGGGGATCCTCAATTGAAGGCTTTGTTGGAGGAGTTTTTCTATTTTCAAGATCCAAAGAGAGTTTCCTAGGCTCATAAGAATAAGAGCCCATTCCATGTAAAGCATTCACGCACTCCACTCGGCCCTCATTGACATCAAGATTCAACAATACGGCCTCTAGAGGGTCCTCCACATAGATCACTTCACTAGTATCATCGACTATCACAGCCCTGACAAGATCCACAAATGAGCACACTTCGGTACAATTGGGCTGCTTCATTGACTTGCACACATGAAAGACCACTTTTTCATCACCCACCCGGAAGGTGAGTTCCCCTGCTTCCACATCAACTAAGGCATTCCCCGTAGCAAGGAAAGGTCTCCCCAATATGATCGAAACTTCATAATCTACCTCACAATCCAAGATCACAAAATCAGCTGGCAAGATAAATTTGTCCACCCGGACAAGAACATCATCGATTATACCCAAAGACCTCTTCATTGATCTATCTGCCATTTGCAACCTCATGGAAGTCGGCCTCGGCTGTCCAATCCCCAAAGTATTGAAAACTGAGTAGGGCATCAAGTTGATACTCGCCCCAAAATCACATAGAGCTTTAGCAAAGTCGACACTTTCAATAGTAAAAGGAATGGTGAAAGCACCAGGATCCTCTAACTTCGGAGCCATTGAATGCACTATAGCACTAACTTGGTGGGTTCATTTTAATAGTTTCACATTCCATGGATCTTTTCTTCGTCACAAAATCTTTCATGAATTTAGCATAGACAGGAATTTGCTCCAAAGCCTCCACCAAAGGCACATTAATGGATAAGCTCTTCATCATGTCAATTAACTTTTTGAACTGATTCTCATTTTTCTGCTTTGCTAGCCTCTAAGGATAAGGTGGAGGTGGCCTAGGCAAGAGTGCCTTGGCTTTTGGCACAACCGGCTCCGGCATGTCTATTACGTCTTCCCTAGACGGGTTCATGTCATTCTGTGTTTCCACCTCGGCATCATGAATATCATTCCTCACTTTTTCATTCACTTTTTCATCAATCACATTTTCAACCACCAAAGGAACTTCATCTTCTTGCAACTCAACTTCATCACTCAAAATTTGCTTTTGTTTGGAGGCATTCACATCACCGCCTCGTCCACTCCTTGTAGTTACAGCCATAACATGTTTTTTCCAACCCTTTGGGTTAACTACCATAGCACTCGGTAGAGCCACCTTAGGGCGAGTATTCAAGGACTGTGAGATTTGGCCTAGCTGAAACTCCAAATTTCTGATTGAAGTGTTGTGAGATGCCAACTGCGCATCCGAGCCAGCATTCTTCTTCATCATCTGTTCAAGCATCATTTCAATTCTCCCCATGTCATTGTCGGATGAACTAGGTCCTTGGGATAGAAAAGGTTGTGGATTGCTTGACTGTTGATACATTGGGGGCCTTTGAAAGCCTTGCCCCTGATTTCCCTGATTGTTGTTATTCCATCCACCCTGATTGTTGTTTCCACCCCAATTGTTGTTGTTACCCCAGTTTCCTTGATTGTTCCGATTGTTGTTTTGATTGCCCCAATTCGGATTTTGATTATTTTTGCCCCAATTGTTGTTCCCTTGTTGTTGATTATTCTAATTGTTGTTGCCTTGTTGTTGGTTACCCCAATTGCCTTGGGATATCCATTATTGCTGTTGGTTAGAAGAATTGCCCCTATGTCCTTGATAATTATTCACGTATTGAACCTCTTCATTCTACCCATCATAACCATCATCTTGGAATCCACCACAATCAATGTCGAATTGATCCGAACTCCCTTGGTTCTATTGACCTATTTATCTTCTATTGTTTACTAGCATGTTGACACCCTCCATGGCATTCACTTGGCAAGGATTTTGAACTTGTTGCAACTGTGCCTTTGCTAGTTGGTTCATTGTTGCTGTCAGTTCTGCTATAGCCTGCCCATGGTCATGTAGTTCTTTATGCAAGTGAGTGACCGTGGGGTCACCCTGTGGCACATTGTGTTGGCCCAAGTTCAGATGAAGTTTTGAAGATTGACAAAATGAAATTAGTCATGAACCAGGTCCATCATATGAGATAAACACAGTGTTGATATACTTATACACGTGACATACGTGTGAAGATAAGTCTCAAGGGTCAGCAACAATATCTTCTAAGTTGATCGAAAAGGTTGCATAGGATAAGGAGTTGAAGTCTCCTTATGTGAAGAGAACTACATCCGGATAAAGAATAAGGATTGGAGTTTGAATTGTTCTAGGACTCGAATTTGATGAAGGATCAGCAATTCGAGTTTTAATCAAACTCTGATTACTAACTCTATAAATAAATATGATTGTTCTCTTTTACAGGGTAGCACACAAATGCGGAAGTGAAACTAAATTGAAGAGCAAAATAGCAAGGCTTTTTGCAAGCAATTTACGTGAGATTCAAGTGTGCAAACCTGAAGCTACTTGGACAAGATAGAAGAACCAATTCCATTGTATCTTTCTTTTATTCTAGTTCAATTTTAGTAGGTGTTTTAAAACTATACCTTTGAGCTTTCATAGAAGCAATTGTATTAGGTACTTTGAGTACTCAAGTTAGAGTTAACTTGAAAGTGTCGCAGCAGTTGAGGCTGTGTGCCACACTAGGATTAGAGTTAATCCTTATGTTTACAAAGAGTTTTGTAAATGCTGTTTTGGCTCACTGATTTTAGTGGAAGTTTGGGAAAATCCTACTGAGTAGTAGGTCGTGGTTTTTTCACCTTTTGAGCCAGGTGTTTTCCACGTAAAAATCTCTGTGTTCTTTATTTTATGCACTCTTAATTCCGCAAACAGTCTTAATAAGTATATCTAGAAGAACCAGGTTCTTCTAGTGTGAAAATTAGGTACCAC